>NW_022196906.1:6451020-6507882 GCF_008632895.1 Mastomys coucha
CCAGTCCTGACTTCCTCTGGTGATCAACAGCAATGTGGAAGTAAGCCAAATAAACCCTTTCCTCCCCACCTTGCTTCTTGGTCGTGATGTTTGTGCAGGAATAGAAAGCCTGACTGAGACAATAGCCTACCTTGCAGAAGGAAGTGCTGACAGCAGAAGGCTGGTGCCAGTATCCTTCTGATTCCCTTCATATCAAGGTCATCAGCATTGGGAATCTCTTTTCTAGGCTGTCATTTTCTGAACATCGAACATATCCAGGTTCTTTTTCCTGTTTCTGAAACACATGATTTTTTGGATAGATGTAAATACCAAAAATGGAGCTCAGACTTTCTAAAAAGATGAATCTTTGTCTCCCAAGAAGTAAAATTTATGGATAGAACAAAAGCATACACTAAGTACCAAATAAGGTGCTTTTCTGTGTGATTAAACACCATCATCACATCAATGTGTACAAGAAAAAGTTTATTTGGGTTTGTGCTTCCAGATACATGGTCCATCGTGTCAGTAAATCGTGACAGCAAGTGACAGGCATGGTAGCAATAACAGGAAGCTGAGCATTCACCTCCTAAACCTAACCTAAGCCCAAAACAGAGAGAAAGATTGAGCATGGGATGAGAATACATGCACACATACAGAACCTACTCATAGTAACATGCTTCCTGAATCTAGGCTCTGGCTTTGAAACAACCTCAATAGAGCCAACAACTGAGGAAATATTCAAATATTTGAGCCCATGTAACATTCTCATTCAAGCAATAACATAAGTTAGCTGGCACCTAAACTTGTTTTCTGTTGCCATAATGTTGAACATCTGCATCTGAAAATAAAATTTTAAAAATATTTTAGAATCAAGGGAAACAAGAATGTAATTCAACTATACTTAATTGAAATATGTTTTTAAATGTTAACAAATTCAGATAAATTGAAGTCATGTAACTTTTCTCATCATAATGCAATAAAAGTTTTTAAAAAATAAAAAAAAATCAGTTGAGAAACCTTACAGCTGAATTAAACAGTAAATCAATCAGATTTCATAGATGCATATAGAATGTAAATTGTTTTCACAATGACCCATAGACACTCCATTAAAAGAATTTTGTAGCTATAAAAAATTTTTTTAGGTTCAAGTTAAAATATCTTAGAAATTTCATGATAAGAATGAACCTATCATGTCTGCTCCTGTGTGGTTCTTCTTGAAGAAATTTGGACAAAGAGAAGTAAACACCAGATACAGCACAGACAATAGGCCATGAAAATGATTCTATTAAGATATAGCTTGCTGAACTCCTATATTTACTAAGGTTATTTATAGAATTATGTGTAATACAAAGGCATCTAGATCATACTAGAATGTGAGAGATCTCACTGAAGATACATCCTGGAGTCCCGGAGGATTTTCAGGCTACCCACTGACACTAACACTCCCACTCCTAACCTGCGAGAGATCTCACTGAAGATACATCCTGGAGTCCCGGAGGATTGTCAGGCTACCCACTGACACTAACACTCCCACTCCTAACCTGCAGCTCCAAGCTGCTACTATTTGTGGACCCCTGCAGGGGCGGGAACTTGGTGACTTTCATGAGTTTCTGTATTTACCATTTACTTCCTGAGTCTGAAGGACCTTCATCTACAGATGAATGTTTCAATTCACAGGAAGTAGCTGCATAATTGTAACTATGGATTTCTTGAAAAGAAGATAGAAAACTGAAAACAGAGAAACATGGAAGGTATCACATTCCTGCTGCACTGTGTAGAGAATTGTTTATTGTTTTCATTATCATCCTTAGCCTGATATTCTGTGCTTTTGATGCTGTTTAAGATTCTTCATGTAAAGGCAATGACTTTTCTCAATGACTTTGTTTTCAAATGTCCGTTGAGAGACAGTTAGTACCAAGAGGCCCAAGAAAAACAGAGCCTTGGTTGTTGATTTCTGGTTGAAAGCACCACCTACTGGGTGGTTGAAACAATTGTTCACATCAAGCCATATTAGAAGTGAAGTCCCACAGGAAAAGCCTGATGTTTTCTGAGTTCTATTTACAGCAAGCACTTTGTATATTACTGTTTTGTTTATCTGTGAACAAATATGGAAAGGAAACCAATACATTATGAGGTGAATGTTCACTGTTATCCTAATGCAGAGATTAAAGACAAGATTCACCATTCCCCAAATGATATTTACAGTTTGAAGCACATCAGCAAAACCATACAGCATCCTGTCATACAGTGTAATGACACTAACAAGTTCAATGATGATGGACTATCACAGATGCACTTTCTAGCTTGTTAACAAGCAGTTGGTCCTCAAGCCACATTATCCACATCTTGTATGAATGTATGAATGTACAATATCCTTTCTGTAGGTAGCAGGTTTTAGAACAGTGAGGAACAAGGTTCATGTCACTTATTATATGTGCTACTATACTCCAGACTCCTGTCCTCAATTTACCTGGCAGGTGGCTATGAATCATTAATGCATTTTGGTCCATTTTCTATCTGGATTTGACAAAGTGATCTGCAGATTGAAGGTATAACCTTTAACAATATAAGTTTCTTGATAGTCAAGTAAACAAGGAAGGTAAGTAAATTTGTGCTTCAAGAGAAGAACCACTATTGGGATTTCTATTCATCAGAAAGGGAATCAACTCCTATGTACACTAACATAATGTTTAAAGCCACATGTGGAAATTGTACCATCTTAATGCTAGCTGATCCTAAGTCATATTGATCATCAAATGGTTGTTTTCCACTCAGAAATTTATTTGTGTTTATAATGTCTTGGGTCTAAGATATATCAAGCTTTGTCTTGAATGTATCATAGTTAGAATGCATTTATTCTCTCTGCCTCTTTCTTCTTCTCAAGTATCTGTTTTCTCCTTTGTCTTCTCTCCTACCTCTTCCCCTTCTTTGTCTCTCCGTCTCTCTCTTCTCTTTGTGTATCTCTCTCTGTGTAGGGTGGAGGATTCTCACATAGCCTAGACTGGTCTGAATCTCTGGTGTCTATGAAGATGAACAAGAATTTCTGATTCTTCCTGCTTTACCTCCCAAGAAATGGATGACAATCACGTGTTCCAAACTGGTTTTAGAATCAAGGAGCAGAGTCCAGAATGGGTGAGTTGGCAGGATCTCAGTCCAGTGAGTGCCAGGAGGAGAAGGTCTTCTCTGAGGATTTCAATGTTACAGCTTTTTTAGATGGTATTCAATGAAATAGCTTGAATAGATGGTATTCAGTGAAAAAGCTTGCGTGCTTTATTTGAAGTGAAGAAAGATTATATGAACCTAAGAGTGTGGGAAGTGGTATTCAGTATAAATGTAAATCTTTGACTTGAGCTAAACATCCTGGGAATGCCTCATTTGCCTGGAGAGATATTACAGGACCCCCTGGTGCATGTTGAACAGGGTCTTACATAAGAGAGGAAGTAGTACTTGTAATTTTGCCAAGAATTATGTGACATTCCCAGGTAAAAATTGTGGAAGTTGGGCTCACCAGATTAGGCAGAGAAGTAGAAGGCCTATTAAGATAAGGGAGTCCTTCATTTTGTATCAGTGTCAGAAAACCTTTTGAGACATGGTAGACTACAGCCTTAATAGTGGTGTCCAATACCACTTATAGTCACATTTGTCCTATTTATATATATAGTTAGTATGCAACATGTACTGTAATTAAATTATTATTTGCTTACATCACTACAACTAAAATATGATTTGGTTTTTGCTTATATGCATATCTGTGCTATCATTGGTTTCTTGTTAGAAACTCATGCTTTAGTTTTGACTACTATATTCTTATAAATAAAACATGTTAAAACACTGCCTGAGAGTAATTGAATGAATTACTCAATATTTCCATTACAGCTCTATTAATCAGTTTATTGTAAGTCCTAAGCATCCATTTTTGCACAAGAATATAAATTTGTTTTATTGATGTACATTTATTTCCATATGAGCTTAATTTTTTCTAGCAGTAGTTGATACTGTCCATTTTACAATTTTTACCTCTACAATTAATCATGTCAAAAGCATACAAGAGTTTCTAGAAGATTTCTTCCTGATGATGTTAAAATCTCACTGTAGATACCTTCTGAAATTGGTCAGAAAAAGTAGATGGCATGAGTAGGGAAGCATGTATAAACAATTAAGCTAGAGGTATCTTTATTAAACAAAGGGTAAGAATTTTACTCTTAGTATCATATGTGTCATAATGAAGCATGGGGATGCAAAGAGTGGACCTACAGAGATGTTCTCCATGGGGATACAGAACTCAGATTTACATGTCACCTTGAAGCAACTCCAGCATACTCAATGCTGCTGCAGTCACTCTGTTGTCTTCCCTTCTCTTCCTGTCTACAATCAAGAAAAAAAAATGTTTTGAGTCTGAGATATATTCCCCCGTGCATTTATTTCACTATACTTTGTGTATTGTTTAGAATTATTAAATGTGAGAGTGCTTCTCTTTATTCTCATACAAACATGTGTTCAGCTGCCAGGCTAAAGACAAAGACAAGGATAACCCAAGAACTCTGTTACATGGAATAATAGAAAGGAATAGAATGGGTAAATGCAGGTGAGAAGATTCAAAAAATACTGCTGAAATAGAAAATATGTACTTATGAAATAAACTGACAAGTGACCACTAGTGCTTTCCTTTCTGCAAAGTAAAGTTTTAGTGTATACAGGTAGACCACAAGCAATGGCCTTGCTCTGTCATTCTTAAGTTTAGGAAAGCATAGTTACTCTAGTTTAGGCTTTGGATCCGCAGGAGCTAAATAAAATATATGAATACATCTGTACATATGCACAAAGTAGATAAAGTAAACAAATGCCTTTTGGTAGTTCTGGATTTCCAACATATTTCTTGAGCTTTCCAGGCAACTATGATGATGATAACGTTGAATTTAGTACACACTAATCACTGCAGCTACTTGGGGCTCATTCATAAATTAAAAACTATACTTCCCTTTAGATGATTGTATGAATTATATTAGACCATTCACCATTTATTTTAGAAAGCACTATCTTTCATGACATTAATCATGTTCTTATTGGGCAAATAGCTTTTCCCTCCCAAATCCAGATTTCACTGCGAAATTGGCTTTACTTTTCTCACGAATTAAGGATACACCAATTCTTTAGGTTTACCAGTAGTTGCTGATATATCCCAGGCATCATTCTAAGAGATACGGTCAGTAAATAAAAAGAACTAAATGCTCTCTGAATGTCTCAGGCAGTAAAGTGTCAGCTTTTCTCTGGTAACTAGTCAAAAAAATTCATAGGTAGAGAAAGAATCTGAACAATAGAAGTATCAGGGTATAGTTTTGAGGACACCTTGGTTTATAGTCCCTTTTACTGAAATTAAGAATGGGGGAGATTTATTTATTTATGAATTTATGTATTTATATAATGAAATCACGTTGGTTTAACACTTTTTGTGAACAAAAAGGAAAAAAAACTACTAGGCAGAGATCTGTCTTTCCTCATTAGAGATCGCAGGTGTGTTGGACTGCATTATGAGGCAGATCCAAGTAGCAAATGAATCAGTGTTAACACTGAGTTTCCATCAGATATTTCTTTCAGGAATTTGCTTTCTTACCTTTATAACTGGAACATTCTAACACTTTCTAATAAAGGAAAGTCAACATGGGGAAGAATTTTGGAGTACAGAAGGAGGAATTGATGTTTTCTACATCCCCAAGTCAAGACCTAGAATAGAAAGAGACCTTCCAGACTTGAACATCTACAAGGTATCCTCATGGAAATGGCCATGAGACAAAATGAAGTTACTGTGCTGGTTAGCTGTACTTATTATCTACACACAACCAAGAATACCCTGGACATAGAGTCTTAATGATGAATTATTAGATGAAGTTGAGCAGTGGACATGTCCATAGGGAGTTATATTGTAGTGGATAGTCCAGGTCTTGTATTTTGATGCTAATTCTCCTCTCATGGAAAGCACTGCAGACAAGGAGTAAATCACTATACAGGTGCCTTGTGAAACTTCTCCCTACCTTACCTTTTCAAATAAAGGCTAAGGCCAATGATTGGGCAGCAGGTGGGAAAGTGGAGCTGAAAAGTTTGGGGGAGAAGGGGAGAGAGGATATAGGGGAGGAGACTGGTGAAGAGGACGATGGAGGAGGACGAGGTAGAAGGAAGATAGAGCTGAAGCACATGGCTTGGAGAAATCACAAGTCATATGGGATCTAATAGATGGGAATAGAGTAGTGTAGTGGTAGATCTTCCCAATCTAGGCGAGTAGCTTGTATATCAATTAATTGAGTTGTAAATTCATTGATTGGGTAAATTGGGTTAAAAATTTACTGCAACATTATATTGTTTCTTATGTAATAAAGAAAGATCCAGCCCATTGTAGGTTACACATTCCCTATGAATGAATGACAGAACAGAATAAAAGTAGAAACCTAGGTGCAAGCAGAGAAGAATGTATTTCTTTTCTCTTTACTATTGACTGTAGATGTGTCCAGACTAGGTGTTTTATTTCCTGCCTTGATATTTCCTTCCTTTCAATTGATGGTATATAAACTGGAGTTGTAAGCTGAAATAAACACTTTACTCTGTTAAGTTTTATTGTTTGGTCAGTATATCATATCACAACAAAATAAATTAAAATAGAACAATCATCAAGAAGAAAGAGACATCCAAAAAGAGTAAACCAAAACCAAGTGTTACCCTGTGATCAGATCAGAAGGTGAAGAGCAATGAGCAATGAGGAAAGGAGAAGCATGCCTAGGAAAGAAGTGAAGCATATTAAGGCACTCTGGACATCAGGAAAAGATGGAGACAAACTAGACACTTATGGCCAGCACAAATGGAAAATTTCCTGGCATCCAATTATATTTCTGTATGTAAGTAGCTAAAATGAATTGAAGTTGTCAATGCTTATCACTACATTAGTAGAAGTGAGGAGTTTAGAAATGTGGTGAATAGTAGTCCATCATTCCCTCAAAAATCAAGTTAAAGACTTTGGCAGTCAGCCTTATTTCACTAGTGATACATCCCTTCAAATCTTCATCTCATTTAAATTCACTTTGATTTTTAACTTTGGACCTTTTTTTAATCATGAGTACATGCTCAATCTGTGGTTATTCATCTCAGTTGAATACTTCTATATTTTTCTTTTAATAAAGCTCTATCTGCAATGGTACTTCCTGAATACTGTCATTGGTGTTTTTGGTGGTGGTGGTGGTGGTGGATGGATGGTGTTTTAGTTGTTGTCATTTTGCTTTATTTTATTTATTTGTTTTGTTTTTGGAATTTCACACAGGAAGCCAAAGTTTAACATCATTTTCACCATGTCCTTTCCTTCGTCCATTTCTCTGTGACTCTCTTAAGTTCATGATCTATTTTTCTTTATTATTGTTACACATATTTTATATATAACATATATACAAATACATGTATATGTGTATCTGTATACACACACATATGTGTGTACATACACATGTATATGTATATGTGTGTACATATGTATGTATGTATATATATATATATATATATATATATATATATATATATATATATATATACATATATATATATATCCTGATGAGGACATTAAGTTCTGCTTGAATGCATATGTATTTAGGGCTGATCAATTGGGTTTGGATAATCTATAAGGGGGTGTCATCCCTGGAGAAAACTTATTCATTAGTAGCCTGTAGCCTTTCCACAAGGGTGTGAACTTGTGAAAACTTCTCACCCATATTAGCATGTCTGCTGTTGTTATCATTAATCAGGCTATGATTAGGTGACCCTAGCAATATGATTTCATGAGAACAGCTCCCTGTCATGTCAAGCAGACACCATCTTGCAGCAGGTGTCTGGTCCTCTGGCTCTTACAATCAACAATCTCTAAAATTTTCCTTCGTTCCTCCCGTTCTTTCCTTCTGTCCTTCATTCCTTCCCTTCAATAATCCATTACTGAGCACTGCAAGGGAGTGCTTTATTTGTTCATATGCTTTACTTTTTACACAAATCAAATAGAAGCAAGCAAGCAAGAAGGCTTGCTTTGTGTATACAAGTTGGTAGTCACAACACTGTGATATTTCGAAAAAATTTTTTTAATTTTACAGTTTTAGTTATTTAGGGCTAGTAGATAAAATAGTAAGAATATTAGGCTGCATATGAGAAGTAAAGGACTTTAGAAGTGCAGAAATGTGGTTTTTTTTAAATTATACTCAAAATCTGCATTTTAATTAAAAAAATAATGGTTAGTAACCCAAAGAAAAATTTCTTATTAGAAAATGTACCCCAATGGGAGGTTTAAAAGAGGTTCCTAAGTAGATCCAAAGAGATGTTCTTCTCTAATTTAGCAGTTGTCCTTGCTATGTCAATCAGTTCACAACTAGATACAGACGTTTATTCTTGGAGGAGGGCTGGCCACAGGTGTCCTTCGCTCTCCCTGAAGCATTTCCTGAGTCTTCAGTGTACCAGCAATTGCTAGTCATCCATTCAGAGAAACATTTAGCTACATCTCAATCAAAGTTTCTTCAGCTTGTTATTAAAAACAGCAATGGACAAACTCAAGGGTAGAACTGAGAGTCTGAACTACTGTTAAGGCTAATAAATTAGCAAGGCAGTCATGGAATGGCTCATTTGTTTCATCTACTAACTGGGCTTGAGATTCAGAATTGATTTCAATCTTCAGTCCATGAGAAGTAGTGATGTTCACTAAGGGAATGAAAGTTTTATCACATAATGTAGAAAAGAACTTATTTTTCAAAAGTTTGTTTTATTTTTTGATATTATAATCGCCATTTTCCTTCTTTCTTCTTCCTTCAATGCCGTTCATGTATCCCTCAGTTTTCTCTCAAATTCATCATCTTTCTTTCTTGAATAGTTATCACACACACACATACACACACACACATATATATATGTGATATATATATATATATATATATCAGTAGACTGTGATATATATATCAGTCCATATGTTACCATGTTACTTGTGTCACTGTTTATGTTTAGCTTTCAGGGCTGAACACATAGTACTAGATAACCAATTGGGAATGGAAGACTGTTTTTTCACACTGTAAGTCTTGTATATTTAGTCATTTTGATGAAATTTTATGGGTGTAACCTATCTTAACATTTTTTTTCATTTCTTGTCAAAAAAAAAAAGAAACCTCTGAAAAAGAGAGAGACCATTACACAAAACCACAACTAATAAAAGCAGGTAAAAGGTCATATGTTTTCTACAACATCATGCCTGCACCTAAAGTTGAGTGTTCATTGCAGAAGAAGGAATGACATGGCTGTTAAGGACGAGAGGACTGGGAATATCATTTACTTTTTATGTAAATGTAAACATTCAAATAAAAAGGAGAAGCATGTAAAGAAATAGACTGAACTGGACTCATTTGCAAGCAGTGTTGAGATATACATGGAAGAATTTCAAGCCAACTCTTTTTTCTTTGTCTGATGCCTTCAGTGCCCAGAATCAAAGGACAGCCAGATAGCCAAATTAGAAGCTATTAGCTTGTTTGTTTGAGATTCAAGCAAGATAATGTAATTTCTAGCATCCCTTCCCTGCTGATGATAGTAGCCAGCCAGGTTCTTCTTTTTCATCAAAGCCAATCACTGTAGACAGTCAGTCTGACTAAAGAACATTAAAAAGATTTGTCCTCAATAATAGAGGCTTTTAAAAAATTTGCTTGTATTATATTAAATACTCTTTAAGCTCTCATATTCAATTTGCCCGAAAAGGCCCTGTAGTAGTAAATCAGAAAAGGACGTATCCCAGGAAACTATAGACCCCTAAGACTGCAGATGAAGAGGCAAACCTCAGGGCTATGGCTCCTGTAGACATTTACTTAGCAAAACAAAGTGCTGAGGCAGGTGCCCTGCTACTCTTCAAGAATGCTTATTACAGGCTCTGTAAGATGTCAGGATGGTTTTCTCCTTCTTCTTATTACTAGTCAGTAAAACTCCATTACTCAACCATCAATTTTGATTTAGCAGAAACTTGTTTGTTTCCATTATCAGCTGAATGTCCTAATAGATCAGCACTGAAAACAATGGATCACTTCCACAAAGTACAAGTACTGGAAAATGGAGCACAATTCTGTTGTTTGCACAGAACTCTAAATAGATGACAATGGCAGAAGATAGAAACAGATTAGGGCTACACACTTAACTTTATTTACATTTTACATGAAGACGTTGAGAAAGGATCATTGTTAACATACATATTTTGACAGACTTCCTAATACAAGGGCTTCTAGAAACAAAAATTACTATTAGAATATGAAACTCTTAGATATTGTGCTATTCCTAATCCTTGTAGTTTGGCATTGCTCCATCTATGAGAGACACTGATACAGATCTAGAGGAACTTTGAATAATCTCAGCCAGCATCCTGTGTTTTTTATAAATAAACAGACATTCAAAGAAGACAAATAAGAAATACCTGGTTAACTAACATTAATGAACGAAATCCACATCACCTGTTTTTATGTGGATGTTTGCTATATTTGAACATGCATGTACTAATATACATTTTAGACATATATATTCTATATTATACATAAAATATATAAAATAAAGAAGTAAAAAAAAACAAATTAAGTGTATAAATTCCTCGAAAAATTTGAAATGCCAATAGTTTTTTTAGACATTCTTTATTTCTAAGAGCCAAAATGATCTGGAGAGTTTAAACTAAAACATGTAACATTAAATTTTCATAAAAATTCAAACAAACAACAAATCAAA
This sequence comes from Mastomys coucha, assembly GCF_008632895.1. Classification (NCBI taxonomy): domain Eukaryota; kingdom Metazoa; phylum Chordata; class Mammalia; order Rodentia; family Muridae; genus Mastomys; species Mastomys coucha. Next base: position 6,461,752 of record NW_022196906.1, read on the forward strand.
AACAAGAGAAAAAAAACCACCACCAACAACAACAACAAAAAAACGCAACCAAACAAAATCCAGTTTCAGTGATGGTAACTATTTTTAAATAGTTCCAACAATTCTAATTTCTTTCAGAATAACTAGAGTTTAATATCCCAAATTGAATGGGTAAGTACTAGTACCCTCAGAGCTCCCAGGGACTAAACCACCAACCAAAGAGTACACATGGTGGAACTCATGGCTCCAGCAGCATATGTATAGCAGAGGATGGCCTAGTTGGTCACCAATGGGAGGAAAAGCCCTTGGACCTGTGAAGGTTCTATGCCCCATTATAGGGGAATGCCAGGGCCAGTAAGCAGGAGAGGGTGGGGTGGTGAGTGGGGCGGGGGAGGGAACAGGGGTTTGTTTTAGTTTTTGTTATTTTATTTTATTTTATTTCAATTTTTTTTTTTTGGATGGGAACCTGAGAAAGGAGATGTTGTTAATAAAGAAAACATCTAATAAATAAAAAGAATAAGAATTTAAGTTCTGCCTTAGAAACCAGTTGTCTTTGATTCCCTTCAAACATCGATCAAATAGTGTCAATGTGAGTGTGTGGTGGTGTCTTGATAAAAAAGCTCAACATATTTATGCTGTTGGGTGATAACATAGGCCACAGGAAAGAAAGATCACTATATGATTATGTTAGAGAAAGATACATGCTATTGAACTGGAAAGTGTAGCAAAAGTTTATAACTTTTACAATTTCATTTATTTATGTGCATGGGTGTTTGGCCTGCATGTGTGTATGCCTGTACATGTTTGTATATTTACCACATGTATGCCTGGAGCTGTGAGAGAGTAGAAGTGGGCATTGGAACCCCTGGATCTGGAGTCAAGGAGAGGTGTGAGCTACTGTGTGAATATGGGGAATCAAACCTTAGTCCTCTAGTGCTTGGAACTGCTGACCCTGCTCTCTAGCCCCAGGGTGATAATTTTTGAAAGTTTCAGTATTGAGATTCTAAGAAAAGAGGATCGCAGTAGTCTCAATGACAAAGAAATCCTTCAGAGATTAGCAGTGTAGACATTAATAAATCTGAAGCAAGTTTTCAAAAGCAAGAGGCTCACACAGTCTGAGGAAAAAATACCCCTGTGAAATGGAAATAAAAATTGTTGTTCTTTAAAGACTCAGACACATAAGAAGCAGCATAGGTAGGAAGCTGGAGAGCTTTGATTCTATGTTATCATAAGGTGAATTTTTATTGTGACTAATTAAATTAATTGTGTTGATAAGAAAGAACTTAGCATATAAATATTTCTTGTACCCAGGTGAAAGCTGAGGTGGTGGCAGGTCCTTGTCTTTCTGCCCTGAGCTAAGAGTTTGTTCGCAGCTCTTCTGTATGGGATATTCTTTTCATTCTGTGTGAGATCTCTGCAGTTTACATTTCACCAATAATCAGCAATTAATTAAAGCAGGGCCACAGATGTACCTTGCCTAGTAGATGTCACAGAGTTCATCCAACAGCCTGGAGGCAGAAGACTACTTGCTTGACCTGTAAATGTTTTGAAGCTCTTATTAATTTATTCATGCCCCTTTAACACCTTTAAATAATAATGACCATTTAAAAATAGCTGAGCTTATCACTTTGAAAAATATCTGTGGCTTCATTTGCACACTGGTTTTCATTAACAATATCTGGTCTAGCACCTTGCAAACCAGAGGGATTTTTAATTTTTTTTTAATAGCCGGTTGTCTTCTGCATCCAATAATCTTTTTTTTCTTTCTTTTTTTTTAAGATATTTTCTTTATTTACATGTAAATTTCTCCTTTCACAGTTTCCCCTCCAGAAAACAAAGAAACAAACAAAAACAACAAAAACAAACCCCTGTTCCCTCCCCCTTATTGGCCCTGGCATTCCCCTACACTGGGGCACAGAACCTTCATAGGGCCGAGGCCCTCTCCTCCTATTGATGATCGAATTTGCAATCCTCTACTATACACGTGCTGCCAGAACAATCAGACCCCTCCATGTGCAGTCCTTGGTTGGTGGTTGAGACCCTGGGAGCTCTGAGGGTACCAGTTAGTTCACATTGTTGTTCATCCTAAGGGGCTGCAAACCCCTCAGCTCCATTGGTCCTTTCTCTAACTCCTTCACTGGGGACCCTGTACTCAGTTCATGGATGGCTATGAGCCTCTACATCTGTATTAGTCAAGTACTGTCAATAATCTTAAATAAGAAGGAAGACTACCTAAAATTAAACTGATGTTTCGGCTTAATCTCTCTATTTAAGAGTAGAGTTTCTTAACACAATTTCTCACAATGGAGATACTTCATATGACCCGAGAAGTCCTTGCAATAGCAAGTTACAATGATGAGCTTGTCCTTGCCTTGATATATAAATTATAACTACAAACAGTAAGGTGGCTACAGAATTTGAGTTGGTTGCTATCAAACCTAATGGCTTGAATTTGGTCCCTAGAACCCAGACACTAGAGAAGCAAATCTTATCCTTCAGCCTTTACATATGTGCCTTTTCTATGTACATATATGCATAAGCACATTAGTGTATATACACACAAATTAATGCAAAAATAAATCAAGTGGAAGAGGGCCTATTCATTTTGTTTTGTGTAATAAATACTAGTTGCATAAATAAGTTTAATGGCATTATCACAAATGTTGTCAGCTATCATCTGGAGCAATGTGATATGGGATCTAACTATTATACTTGACATGAGGTACCCTCTCCAAATATGACCTTAGTAGCATGTTCTCTCACCTCTTCCTGTCACCTTTTCTTCTTCTTATCATTTGTTCTTACACGAGGAGCATAGACATAGGAGTTAAGTTGACCTCATTTTTTCTTCCAAACTGCAACACTTACACACTAGATGTGGACAAAATTGCTGCACTAGTTATTAATCATCCATGCAGTCCAGAATCTTCTTTACTTAAAGAATCACAGAACACATTGTGGAGAAGTAAAGATTCAATTCCTTTTCTTTTTATTATCTTTAGTTATTTGTCCTGATTATTGACTTACAAGTCTGTTGTATTTCCTGAACATATTCTATTGTTTTTGCTTTTCCACAGTGTCTACACATCTAGTGTTACTATTATTTACTTAAAAGAAACGGGGAAAATTAAAGCCACATTTTTTAGTTATTAAGAATGTTTTTTATATTCACTTTACATCCCACTCACAGCGCTCCCACCCTCTCCTCTTCCTAGACTCACTATTACAAATTCCTCCCCCTGTTACCCCTTACCCTTCTTCTCAGGGAAAGGGAGCCTTTCTTGCATACCACCTCACCATAGGATATCTAGTTCCAGAAGAACTAGGCAGATCCTCTCCCACTGAGGCCCAACCAGGCAGTCTAGGTAGTAAGAAGTGGACTCAGTGTCAGGGAACAGAGAGCTAGACAGTCCCTGCTCTACACGTTAGGGGATCCACATGAAGTCCTAGCTGCACATTTGCTACAAAACTGAGTTTTTAAATTTTATTTTTAATAGCCTGTTGTCTTCAGTATCAGATAATCTTAAATAAAACACCTGTAAGCTATCTAGGTCCAGTTCTTCCACGCTCTCTGTTTGGTGGTCCAGGTTCTGTGAGCCAACATGGATCCAGGTTAGTGGTGGAATCTGTAGATTTTCTTGTGTTGTTCTTGATCCCCCAGCCCTGCTTACTTCTATTCCCCACTTTTCCACATGTCTTCCTGACCTCTGCCTGATGTTTGGCTATGGGTCTCTTCATCTGCCACCATCTACTGCTGGAAGAAACCTCTCAGGAGACAATTATGTTACGTTCCTGTCTGCAAGCATTGCAGAGTATCATTAATACTATCATGGTTACCTCTCTCACATGGGATGGGTCTTAAATTGGAGCAGTCATTGGATGGATTTACCCTTAGTCTCTGTTCCATGTTCATCCCTGCACATCTTGTAGGCAAGACTTTTGTAAAAAATATTTTCAAAAAAAATCCCATTACAGTTCCTTTCCACCTTTGATCATTTATTTTCTCAGACTAAAGACACACACTGTCTTTATATTTTTATTTGCCTTAAGCAGGACAATAGTTGCGCATCTGTCTACCCTACATGCTGTTAGCATCTACCTCCAATCAATAACCTCATTATTACTAACTATGTTTTATCTTGGCTGTGCTTAACTACAATTAGTCAACCTTCTGGACCACATTCCCTTGGCTCAGAGCCCAGGGTACTCTCCTTGCTTCTCTATCCCATGGTCAGCTCCTCTTCTCTCTCCCAGAGATCCTCATGATCTCTAGCCTCAGAAAACTAAACCCCACATATCTCTCTTCTCCCCAGCTATTGGCTGCTGGCATCTTTACTCATCAATCAGAATTAACTAGATGGCTAGGACCTAAAAGGTACTGTTGACTCCAAATATTAGAAACAAGCATTAGAATTCATGTAGTGTTAGGCCAACCCACTACATAAGACAAATTTTGGGTTGAAGTTTTTGTGGGTGAGTTAATGTTCCCCTTGTTCCTGTAGAAGTCTTGCCTAGCTACATGAGGTGGCCACTTCAGTCTTTATATCCCCCTCTAATAGAAATATCAACTAGGGTCACACTGATAGACTCCTTGTATTGTCACTCATCCTAGGCCTCCAGGGATGCCCCCATGGACCAATTTCTATTATCAATTTCACCCCTCTGCCACCACACATACCTGATCACCATCTCCATTCCCTACTTGCCCCTCCTGTCCTACTCTCTCAATCCACCTCTAATGATTATGTAGTTTCTCTTTCTGAGTGAGATTCACTCATCCTCCTTTGGGACCTGTTTATTACCCAGTTTCTTTAGATCTGTGGATTATACCTTGGTTGTTCTGCACTGTATGGTTAATTTCCACTTATAGGTGACTACATACCATCCATGTCTTTCTGGTTCTGGGTTATCTTACTCAAGATGATGTTCTCAAGTTCAATCTATTTGCCTGCAAAATTCATGATGTCTTTGTTTTTAACTGCTGAATAGTATTCCATTGTATAGATGTACCACATTATCTTTATCCATTCTTCAGTTGAGTGAAATCTAGGTTGTTTCAAGTTTCTGGATATTATGAACAAAGCTATTAGGAACATAGTTGAGCAAGTATTCTTGTGGTATAGTGGGGCATATTTTGGGTATATGCCCAGAAGTAGTATAGCTGGGTCTTGAGATGAAGCTAATCCCACTTTTCTCAGAAACTGTCAAATTTATTTACAAAGTTGCCATACATGTTTTCATTCCCAACAGCAATAGAGCTGTATTCCCCTTGCTCCACAACCTTGCTAGTATGTGCTGTCACTTGAGATTTTCACCTTAGCCATTCTGTCTGGTGTAAGATGGAATGTCAGAGTCATTTTGATATGCATTTCTCTGACAACTAAGGACATTAAACAACTCTTTGAGTACTTCCCAGTCTTTAGAGATTCCTCAGTTGATAATTCTGTTTATCTCTGTATCTAGTTTTTAAAATTTGCTTTGTTGGTTTCTAATTTCTTGAGTTCTATATAAGTTTTGGATATTAGTCTTCTGTCAGATGTAGAGTTAGTGAAGATCCTTTACCAATCTTTAAGCTACCCATTTGTCCTATTGGCAGTGTCCTTTGCCTTGTAGAATATTCTTTATTAGATGAGGTCCCATTTATCAATTGTTTATCTTAGAGCCTGAGCCATTAGTGTTTTGTTTAGGAAGTTGGCTCCTGTACCAATGAGTTCAAAGCTATTTCCCATTTTCTCTTCTACTAGATTTTGTATATCCTGTTTTATGTTGAGGTATTTAATCCACTTGTACAAGAATTTTATGAAGGGTAATAATTATTGATTTGCTTGCATTCTTCTACATGCAGACATCCAGATAGACCAGCACCATTTGTTGAACATGCTGAACATGTTTTCATTTTTCAAAAGTCTGTACTCCTCAAAATTGGAATATATAAAAAAATGCAAAATCTTGCAGAGCGATATCACTTACTGAAGTTAAATCAAAGGTCTGGTAAACTATTTAGACAGTCCTGTAACTACTAAGGAAATAGAAGCTGTCACTAAAAGTCTCCCAACTTAAAAAAAAAAATCCAGGGCCTGATTGTCTTAGCATAATATTCTACCAGACTTTTAAAGAAGAGCCAATACCAATAGTGCTCAAAATATTCCACAAAATAGAAACAGAGAAAACACTGTCAAACTAATTCTATTAGGCCACAGTCATTCTGATACCTAAACTATAGAAAGACTCAACAAAGACAGGGAATTTCAGACCAATTTCACTTATGAACATAGACACAAAATTCCTCAATAAAATTCTAGCAAACAGCATCAATAAACATATCAAAAACATTTCCAACCATGCTCAAGTAGGCTTCATCCTAGGGATGCAATATATGAAAATCCATCAATGTAGTCTATCATATAAAAAATCGAAAGAAAAAAATCCAAGTATCATCACATTGGAGGTTATAAAAGCCTTTAATGTAAACCAATATTTCTTCATGTTAAAAATCTTGAAGAGGTCAGTGATACAAGCCACAAAATAGATGATAAGCTCGAGTCTTATTAGACTTCTATAACTTTCAACTTTTAGAGCATGACAAGATGGCTCAGTGAGTAAGAGTAACTGTGTCACAGGCATGAGGAGCCATATTTAGATTGCCAGAATCATGTAAAAAGCCGAGCATTGTCTTATACACTTGTAAATTATATTGCTATGCCAGGTAGAAATGAGAGAAATTTTAGGGCTGCCCGAGAGTCAGATTCACCTCAAGTTTTTATTGAAAGAGCCTTTCTCAAAGAAATAAGACTGACTAGCAGTGCAGAATACCTGATATCCTCTTCTGGTTACCATGAACATATGGCACTTATACACATTTGTTGGATACACACACACACACACACACACACACACACACACACACACACACACACAAACACACAAATGCTATGTCATGTTCTGTAATGTTTAGATTGATATGAAGAGACACAATGACAACTGCAATTCTTATAAAACAAAACATTTAACTGGTGTTGGATTACAATTTCAGAGGTTTAGCCTATTATTAGTATAGCAGGAATCATGTCAACTTCCAGTTAGACACAATGCACAGACTCTTATACTTTGGAGGAGCAGAGAGTTCTACATATTGATGCATGGGCAGAAGAACGAGACTGTGTGCCACACTGGACAGAGCTTGGACATATGAGACCTTAAAGCTTACCTCAACAGTGACATGCTTTCTGCAATAAGGTCACACCTACTCCAATAAAGCCTTATCTCCTAATAGTACCATTTCCTATGTGCTAAGCATTCACCTACATGAGTCTATATGAGCTATACATTTTTATTATTTTTTTATTAGATATTGACTTTATTACCATTTCATATGTTATCCCCTTTCCTGGTTTCCTCACCAAAATCCCGCTATGGCCTCCCCCTTCCCTTGATCACCCAGCCACCCTGTGCTGCTTCCTGGACCTGGCATTCAACTCCACTGGGGCATAGAGCCTTCACAGGACCAAGGGCCTCTCCTCCCATTGATGACCTACAAGGCAACCCTCTGCTATACATATGCACCTCGAGCCATGAGTCCTACCATGTGTACTCTTTAGTTGGTGGTTTAGTCCCTGGGAGCTCTGGGGGTACTGTTAATTCGTATTGTTGTTCCTCCTATGGAGCTGCAAAACCCTTCAGCTCCTTGAGTCCTTTCTCTAGGTCCTTCATTGGAGACCCTGTGCTCAGTCCAATGGTTGGATGCAAGCATCAACCTCTGTATTTGTCAGGCACTGGCAGAGCCTCTCAGGACACAGCTATAACAGGCTTCTGTCAGCAAGCCCTGTTGGCATCCACAATAATATCTGGGTTTGGTGACTGTATATGGTATGGAATCCCCAGTGGTACAATCTCTGGATGGTAATTCCTTCAGTCTTTGCTCTACACTTTCTCCCTATAACTCGTTCCATGGGTATTTTGTTCTCCCTTCTAAGAAGGACAGAAGTATCCACATTTTGGTCTTCCTACTTCTTGAGTTTCATGTAGTTTGTGAATTGTATCTTGGGTATTGTGAGCTTCTGTGTGAATATCCACTTATCAGAGAGTGCATACCATGTGTGTTCTTTTGTGATTGGGTTCTCTCACTCAGGTTGATATTTTATAGTTCCATCCATTTGCCTAAGACTTTAATGATTTCATTATTTTTAATTGCTGGGTAGTATATCATTGTGTAAATGTACCACATTTTTTGTACCCATTCCTCTGCTGAGGGACATCCAGATTCTTTCTAGCTTCTGGCTGTTATAAATAAGGCTGCTATGAACATATTGGAGCATGTACCGTTATTACATGTTGGAGCATCTTCTGGGTATATGCCCAGGAGTAGTATTGCAGGTGTCCTCAGGTAGTGCTATGTTAAATATTCTGAGGAATTGCAAAATGACTTCCAGAGTTGTCGTACCAGCTTGCAATCCCACGAGCAATGGAGGAGTATTCCTCATCTCCACATCCTCACCAGAATATTACCTGAGTTTTTGATTTTAGCCACTCTGACTGGTATGAGTTAGAATCTCAGGGTTGTTTTGATTTGCATTTTCCTGACGACTAAGGATGTTGAACATTTCTTTAGGTGCTTCTCAGCCATTCAGTATTACTCCTTTCAGAATTATTTGTTTAGCTCTGTACTCCATTTTCAACAGGGTTATTTGGTCCTCTGGAGTCTAACTCCATTGGTTCTTTATATATATATTGGATATTAGCCCTCTACCAGATGTAGGATTGGTAAAGATCTTTTCCCAATTTGTTGGCTGCCATTTTGTCATATTGACCATGTTCTTTGCCTTACAGAAGCACTGTAATTTTATGAGGTCCCATTTGTCAATTATTCATCTTAGAACATAAGCTATTGTTGATATATTTGGGAAATTTTCCCCTGTGGCCATGTGCTTGAAGTTCTTCCCCACCTTCTTTTCTTCTAGTTTCAGTGTGTCTGGTTTTATGTAGAGGTACTTGATCAACTTGGACTTGAGCTTTGTATAAGGAGATAAGAATAGATCAATTTACATTCTTCTACATGCTGACCTCCAGTTGAACCAGGCACTTTTGTTGAAAAATTCTCTCTTTTTTCCATTGAATGGTTTTAGCTCCTTTGTCATAAAGATCAAGTGACCATAGGGGTGTGGGTTCATTTCTGGGTCTTCAATTCTATTCCATTTATCTACCTGCTGGTCATTGTACCAATACCATGCAGTTTTTATCACAATTGCTCTGTAGTCCAGCTTGAGGTCAAGGAATGGTGATTCTACCAGAAATTCTTTAATTGTTGAGAATAGTTTTTGCTATCCTCTGTTTTTTGTTATTCCTGATGAACTTGCAAATTGCTCTTTCTAGCTCTGTGAAGAATTGAGTTGGAATTTGGATGGGGATTGCATTGAATTTGTAGATTACTTTTAGCAAGATGGCCATTTTAACTATATTAATTCTACCAATCCATGAACATAGGAGATCTTTCCATCCTCTGAGATCTTTTCAATTTCTTATCAGAGACTTGAAGTTCTTGTCATACAGATCTTTCACTTGCTTAGTTAGAGTCACACCAAGATATTTTATATAATTTGTGACTGTTGGGAATGGTGTTGCTTCCCTAATTTCTTTCTCAGCTGGTTTATCCTTTGTGTAGAGGAAGGCCACTGATTTACTTGAGTTAATTTTATATCCAGCTACTTTGCTGAAGTTGTTTGTCATGTTTAAGAGTTCTCTGGTGGAAGTTTTGAGTTAACTTAAGTATACTATCATATCATCTCCAAATAGTGATATTTTGACTTCTTCCTTTCCAATTTTATTCCTTTGATCTCCTATTTTTGGTCTTGCTAGAACTTCAAGTACTGTATTGAATAGTTAGGGAGAGAGTAGGCAGCATTGTCTAGTCCCTGCTTTTAGTGGGATTGCTTCAAGTTTCTCTCCATTTAGTTTGATGTTGGCTACTGGTTTGCTGTATATTCCTTTTATTATGTTTAGGTATGTGCCTTGAATTCCTGATCTTTCCAAGATTTTTATCATGAAGGGATGTTGGATTTTGTCAAATGCTTTGTCAGAATCTAATGAAATGACCATATGGTTTTGTGTGTGTGTGTGTGTGTGTGTGTGTGTGTGTGTGTGTATGAGTTTGTTTATATAGAGGATTTGGTTGATGGATATATGTATATTAAACCATCCCTGCATTCCTGGGATGAAGACTACTTGATCATGATGGATGATTGTTTTGATGTGTTCTTTGATTCAGTTTGTGAGAATTTTATTGAATACTTTTGTATGGTTATTCATAAAAGAAATTGGTCTGAAGTTCTCTTTCTCTGTTGGGTCTCTGTGTGGTTTAGGTATGAGAGTAATTGTGGCTTCATAGAACCAGTTGGGCAGAGTATCTTTTGTTTCTATTTTGTGGAATAGTTTGAGGAGTATTGGTATTATGTCTTCTTGGGAAAGTCTGATAGAACTCTTCACTGAACTCATCTGGTCCTGGGCTTTATTTGGTTGGGAGACTCTTAATGATGGCTTCTATTTCTTGAGTTGATACTCGACTGTTTAGATTCTTCATCTGATCCTGATTTAACTTTGGTACTTGGTATCTGTCTAGCAATTTGTCCATTTCATCCAGATGTTCCAGTTTGATTGAGCATAAGGTTTTGTAGTAAGATCTGATGATCATTTGGATTTCCTTGGTTTCTATTGCTATGTCTTCCTTTTCATTTCTGATTTTGTTAACTAAGATACTCTCTCTGTGCTCTCTAGTTAGTCTGGCTAAGGGTTTATCTGTTTTGTTAATTTTCTCAAAGGACCAGCTCCTGGTTTGGTTGGTTCTTTGTATAGTTTTTTTTTTTGTTGTTGTTGTTGTTTCCACTTGGTTGATTTCAGACCTGAGTTTATTTCCTGTAGTCTATTCTTCTTGGGTGTATTTGCTTCTTTTTGTTCTAGAGCTTTCAGATGTGCTGTCAAACTACTAGTATATGCTCTCTCCAGTTTCTTTTTGGAGGCACTCAGAGGTATGAGTTTTCCTCTCAGCATGGCTTTCCTTGTGTCCAATAAGATTGGGCATGTTGTGGCTTCATTTTCATTAAACTCTAAAAAGTCTTTAATTTCTTTATTTATTTCTTTCTTGACCAAGTTATCATTGAGTAGAGTGTTTTTCAGCTTTCGTGTATATGTGGGGTTTCTATTGCTTGTGTTGTTATGGAGGACCAGCCTTAGTCCATCTTATAAGATGCATGGTAGTATTTCAATCTTCTTGTATCTATTGAGGTCTGTTTTGTGAATTTTGGAGAAGGTACCATGAGGTGCTGAGAAAAGGGTTTATCTTTTTGTTGTAGGATAAAATGTTCTATAGGTATCTATTAAATCCATTTGTTTTATAACTTCTGTTAGTTTCACTGTGTCTCTTTTTATTTTCTGTTTCCATGGTCTGTCCATTCCTGAGAGTAGGGTGTTGAATTCTCTCAATATTATTGTGTGTGGTACAATAGGTGATTTGAGCTTTAGTAAAGTTTCTTTTATGAATTTCGGGTACTCTTGCTTTTAGAGCATAGATGTTCAGAAAAGAAAGTTCTTCTTGGTAGATTTTTCCTTTGATAAATATGAAGTATCCTTCGTCATCCTTTTTGATAACTCTAGGTTGAAAGTTGATTTTATTTGATATTAGAATTACTATTCCACCTTGTTTCTTGGAGCCATTTGCTTTGAGAATTATTTTCCAGCCTTTTACTCTGAAACAGTGCCTGTCTTTGTCACTGAGGTGAGTTTCTTATATGCTGCAAAGTGTTTGGTCCTATTTACAGATCTAGTCTGGTTATTTTATGTCTTTTTATTGTGGTATTAAGTCCATTGATATTAAAAGAGATTAAGGAAAAAAGATTGTTGCTTCTTGTTATTTTTTTGTTAGAGGTAGAGATATGGTTTTATGGCTATCTTCTTTTTGGTTTGTTAAAAGAAGACTATTTTCTTGCTTTTTTCTAGGGTATAGTTACCCTCCTTGTATTGGATTGTATCAAAGAACCAAGCTGAGGGTTAGTTTATGGAAAACAAAACCAGAAAACCAGGAAACTGCATTCTTTCATGGCCTCTACTTTAATCCCTGTCTCTAGGTTTCTGCCTTGAGTTCTTACCCTAAATTCCCTTCATTGGTGAAATATAAGCATTAATGTTAAATAAGCCCTTTCTCTCCAAAATTGCTTTTGGTTATGTTGTTCATGAGAGTGGTAGAAAGCAAACTGGGACAGTGTATATGTGTACTGACAATTCAGGGTCAACATGTCTCTTCACTCAAAGATTCCCATTTTAACAGTTTGTACACATGAATGTACTTGCTATGAACTCTTCAATTTACAAGACTAAACAATTATAAAGTACTACAAATGAGATGCTGCAAACATTTAAGTCAGATGTAGGATGTAAACAGTTGAGAAAGATTGTATTTAGCAAACTCAGATGAAGTAAGATACCAATGGGTTTGTGTTTCCAATTAAGAATGACATTGAGTTACATGTTTAAAAGATTTGATGATGCATCTCATGTTTGTTTAAAAAGAAGTGCACTATAGACCAAAATAAGTGGCTCTGTGAGACATCTTTGGATTGCTTCATTATTTAACTCATTTGTGTACCTGTCGTAATCAGTGTTCCATCACTGTGAAGATTCACCGTGACATGAACAACTCTTATAAGAGAAAATATTAGAGGCTTGCTTACAGCATCAGAAGTTCAGTCTGTTATCATCATGGCAGGGAGCAGGTGGTCATGCAGGGAGAGAGAGTGGTTAGAGTTCAACGTCCAGATGTATAGGCAACCAGAAGATAGAGTTGTTGAGCCTGGCTTGGGTTTTTCTAACCTCAATGCCCTCCTCCAGTGATACACTTCCTCCAACAAAGCCAGATTCACTCTAACAAGGCCATACCTCCAAATACCTCTAAGTAGTGCCATTTCCTGACCAATAACTATTCAAATATATGAGCTTACAGAGGCTGTGTTTTTTTTTTGTTGTTGTTGTTTGTTTTGTTTTGTTTTTTTGAGACAGGGCTTCTCTGGGTAGCCTTGGCTGTCCTGGAACTCACTCTGTAGTCCAGGCTGGCCTCGAAATAAGAAATCTGCCTGCCTCTTCCTCCTAAGTGGTATGATTAAAGGTGTGTGCCCCCACTGTCCAGCTTCAGAGGCTGTTCTTATTGAAAGTACCACAATAACCTCATTGAAAAATTTGATATGTAACTCTTCCCAGAGAGACGAGTGATGTCTGTTCACCCCAGAGAAGACACTCACTAGTAACAGATGAAGAAATAATTCTACCAAACTCTCGCCTCAGGAACTAACAAGTTTATTGTGCTTATTTACAGAAGGTTGGGAAACTTAAAAGATCTGTGCCACTCCAAAGCCCACCACAGCCTGGTGGCAGCTTGCATAACCTTTGTCCTTGGAGTTCTCTGACTAATCTGAAGGTAGCTGCTTAGAAATTCTACATTTTTATAGCAATGCTCTACTGTTTGTTTAACTGAGGAGAGAAGCCTTGTGAATCACATAACTCTGATCCTATGAAGGCTCTACCTTCCCTTACATCAGGGGAAATGGCTATACAAAACGTCTCTTCATTTGGCCTTTAAAAAGAAGAAATACAAATATTTAATAAGAACTAAAATGGTGTAGTATTTTTGTTGATGAATTCAAATAGTTGCTTATTTGCATTTGTGGACATTTTATTAGTGTTGTTTTCTTATGGTCTATTTCACAAGTTATCATACCATACCAACACATGATGGGTATCAAAGGAAAGTAGGAGTAGTTAATTGCTCACAGATTGAAACAATTTTGCATTTCCTACAGAAATACTCATGATGAAATATTTAAGGACTATATTCACAGAACACGTATTTTCCTAGATGACCTAGATCAAAATATTTACAAAGAAATGTGTTTTACTAATGGATATTACACTTAGAAGAAAAACAAAGTCTGTTCTCCCACAAATCCACAGTTCAACATGTGGATCTAAACAATTTATTTTACCTTGATCAAGGTACAGGTATAACTGCACAGCACATATAAATGGGGAGACTATTAAACAATGTGCATGGAACAGGTATATTCCAGTTAAATGGGTCTGTATTATATTTCTCCTTTGTACCTTATGAATCTGACTAGTTATTGATATTTAACAACATATGCAACTTAACAATATAAGTGCCATTAACAAGTTGAAGAAGAATTACATTTACCAACTATATTTTGTCCTTAGCTTACCACATGGACACAGATGAAATGGAGGGCATCTATGATAGTGGACATTTCCCTACAACCTGTCCCAAGACGTTACAATATACTATTTTAAAGCCTCTCAAGCTCTTGTCTTACCTTAAACTCTGACATTTTCCAATTTGTTCTCACACCAGTGTTTTTTTCTCTTTTTAAAGTAACGCACAATTTTCTGTGTCATGCATTGTGCAGGAACTACAAAGCTGCATAAATCCAACCCTATTCTGAACAATGTTTCACACTTATGAAGCTGGTGAAAATCTTGATTTCTGTTTCTACAGAACCATGTATGAACTGTAGAGCTGTCTGTAAATGTACACATGCAAACAAAGACCTCTTCCTTTCAGCTAATATTGTTCCATTAGCTAAACCTTGCCCACACACTATGTCAGCTCATTGAGTCAGGGTCCCATGAGAAATTTGTGGGGGTTTTTGGTTATTTTGTTCTGTTTTGTTTTTAATTTGTTCATTTTGCTTTGTTTCCATGTGAGAAGCCAGGAATACACAGCTGTATTCATCTGAGACTTTTATAGTTCAGAACACGTCTTTACTGGTATCATTTCTACAAAATTATTTCAATAAAAGTTGAACACAAGCTTAGTTTTAGTCTGACTATTGTATTTGTAGAATCTGCAGACATCTTTTATTTCCTCCAAAACAGTTGGGAAAAAACAAGACAATAAATAAAATTGAAGTGAGATAAAGAAAAATCTGAGCAGGTCTCTCTTGTCATCCTATTCCATTTTTTATACATCTGACAGAGCAATTGTTCTAGGGAACAAATGGTTCTTGTCATTACACTGATTCAAACCAATCCAGTGGCCACCCATCACCTGGGAGAAAGATGTCCAAGCATCCCAACACAAACTGAGAGATTCAAGATCTGCAATTCAACTCCAGCTGAACCAACAGTTAGTACAGTACTGAATAAGAACAAGCATAGCAGGGCATACACTGTCCTGCTCTGTATCTTATTGCCTAGAAAGACACCGCAGATCTGATCTGAGAAACTTATCTTTCAAGCAAATTCAAATACACTTCCTCAAAAGAAGGGTCTTTGAAATCATCACAAACTTTCCAAAAACTATTCAGAAAGAACGTGTAGGTTGGTCTTATTTTATTCTTTGCAATTGTTCATTGATGCCATTCTGATGGCATCTACTTAATATGCATTTAAATGTATTTCTTTATTTACACTTTGTACATCTTAGTTTATTGACACTAACGGACTAGATGCCATGATTGAAAAAAAATCTCAATGATTAAGAACACTAGCTGTTTTGCAAGACAAATTTGGCTCTGGTCTCTGCAGGCACCAGGAATACACATTGTATACACACAGACAAGCAGATACACAAATACACACACACAAACACCCCCCCACACATATATAAATTTAAGAAACATTTTAATAAGTGATAAAACCATCACAACATTTTATGTTGAAATACATTTCAGATTAAACTATTTAGTATTTCACTTTTCAAGTATCTAAAAAATTAACACTAATTCTTTTGTTTCTAGTTTCAAGTTTTGGCAAGTTAGTATGAAAGAATTCATTAACAAGGATTCCCTAGTGAAGTAGAAGCAACAGTATTTGTAAAATACATATTTATGTCCAGTTATGTTTTATGAGTTTTGAGAAAATCACAACGGAGTAAATATGCATGTCAGTGTCAGTCTCACCCAGGCTACTCCTGCTCTTTCATCCCTAGAGTTCACAACCTCTGTATAGAGAAAACCCACGAAATAATTCTGTCAGATGCATGAAGAACATCTTTTCTCCCTTCAACATAGTATTTTCTGAGGCTTTCAAAGTGGATCAGCAGGTAAGAGAACAGGCTAATTCCTGAGAACATGGGTTTGGTTCTTGATACATACATGGTGGTTAGAAACTATCAGGAATTCTAGGAATAGGAGATCCAAAGACCTCTTCTGACCTTGTAAACACTAGGTACACAAGTGTATACATACAAATGTGCAGTCAAAACATTAACAAGCTTTAAATAAGATAAATAAATCCGCTTGAAAGGTCTATTTTTTATAACAAAATAGGATGGAAATTAAATTTTTAACCATTTGAAAGTAAATATTTACAGTTTTCCTCCTCTGGACTGTGGCACTTTGGGCTATCTAAGTAGTCAAGAGTAAAGGTAGCTAATACTCTGATAGAGAAAGTCCTAAAACAAGTTCTTCTTTACTCACACAAGATTGATAAAGTAAAACTGACAACAGTTACATTGATCTGGGTAATAATACCTGGCTAATAATTAATACATATATAGATAGTTAATGGTTGGTAAAATGGACAAATATAAAAGGAATAATTCAGGGTGAAATTTTAAGAACAAACACTCTTCCCTGGGGTAAGAACCTGACATCAGATTTGGTACTTGCAGGGTCAGTGCTTAAGATACTTGGGACTCTTGATTTTCATTAGGTCAACATAAAGTAGCTTTACATATGTATATATGTGTTTAAAGGGATTTTTAACAGAAAAGACACTTTGCAAATGCTGCTCAACATCCATTTAGGAAAGAATATAGTCAGATCTTTGGTTTCCTATAGAAAGTTCTAATAACTCAGAGCCCCCAAGAGTATTATGTTCAGCCTAGTGATGCCATGACCAACAAGGAGCTGAGTCAATGCTGCTGCCGGTAGGTAGCACAGGAGAAGATCACATATGTTTATCACAAGCTAAGGATAATATCAATACCCAACCTAGAAAGTGCACATAGACATGCCCTGAGCTTTGTTTCACTAGTGATTCTAAATCCATTCAGTTAATCATTAATTTTAGCAATCACAATTGCTATCAGCCTTCCAAAATTCTGGGCTTAGTTTCCATAAAGAAGCAGTTGTACTCAAATACAGCATTCTCAATCTTCTTCACAACAAACACAGATCTACATAATAGATTAAATCTGCATAATGGATTAAAGATTAGAAAATGATTAGACACTGAGTTTATTCCTCCTCATTTCCTCTTTACTTTCTGAAACACTCTGCTTTTATCAATGCCCCAGGATTTTACAACTAGAACATTCCTTCTGATTAGCCTGGTATGGGAAAAAAGTAGATTGGAGTAACTTAACCAATTAAAATTTAATCAAAGCTAATATTTGGTCACCATGCAATGATCTTATGTAGGATACTTATGCTCAACCTGTGCAGTTGCAGGGAAAGCAAGAAAAGGTCTCTTAGTGCCTCATTCGATGGGTAAGACACTCTGACTTTCACACTCTTTTGTTCTATGTTCCTCAAAACATCTATACTAAGAAAGCAAAGTTACAAGTACCTATTGACTTTAGTGTTTGCTGAGCTCTAAAGACTGGTATACCATGGGAATACAGGTTTTAAATTACAGATTCAAAATACAATTTAACAATATGAAGACAAATATTGAAAGGTTTACTTCATGATCAGAGTTGTGGAGTATGTCAGACAACCTTCCTCCTTCTATTCCAAAGTGTGTCTAAACTATAGTTGTAGGTATAGATTAGCTTCATTCATTGAAATGAGGAGGATTGAATTCTTATCTCATTTGCTGGAAGTCATGACTTTTGGCAAGTTTCAGATATTAGGCCATTTACTGTTAACCTGAGTTGAAGACGTTTCAAATTAATTATGTGCTCTTCCCCCTCATACATTTAGCTACGTTTCAAATTAATTATGTGCTCTTCCCCCTCATACATTTAGCTACGTGCTGGGTGTTAGCTCAATGTGTGCTACTGTCATGGAGCCTTTGTCTCTCCAAAACACCACACAGGTATGGACATGTTTACATCTCTCACTACAGTTTATTTTGTCATCTCTTCTTTTTTTTCTCCTTTCTCTGTCTCCACAGATGTTGATCCTCTAGTAACTGAGAGTTGCCACACTACACATTCAAGCTTGCCTCACAGAAAACGCACCTGCAGGTGAAGAGAATAGTCCCCTCATGCTGACTTTACTTTTGTACTAACTGTGAATGTGAAGAAGGTTGTGAAGATACTACACATTTTCACATAAATTATTCACCTAGCTTTCCTCAATGTAAATAGTACCATGGTGTAATTAGAACACTAAGGAATTAATAATGTCTAATATAATTAAACAGTGAACTTTTTGTTTTGTATAGTTTTTTTTTCATTCAAATTCTTTTATAATTATATGAACTACCAGAATGCACTATTATTTTGAATCTTCAGTTAAATGGTCTTTCTTTGTCTTTTATATTTTAATTCTTTGGGGGAATATTGTTCTTGGTTATTTTTTATTCTTGTAGTAAACAACATAATGAAATCTTAGGGGAGGTGGCTTAAACCTTGGATACAGTCTGTCACTGAGAAAAGTCAGTGCACGACTTCAAGAAGGAATTGAAGCAGAAACTACAGAGAAACCCAGTGAACCACCTCCTCTCTGTTTCACGTTTAGTTAGCGTTCTCATACAATTCCAACTCACCTGACTAGGGATTGTACTGCCAACAGTGGACTAAGCCCTTCTACACCACTCATCAATTGAGATAATTTCTTATAGAAATGTCCACTGGCCAATTTGACTGACAAAGCACATCAGTTGAGACCCACACAGATGATTCTGGGCTGTGTCAAGTTGGTAACTGAAGCTGACCAGGACAAGAAATGATAACAATCTAATCTTGTGAGAATAGATACATACATTGTCATGCAGGAACTTACTTCTCTTTTATGCTTGTCTATCCTCAGCCAATATGGCTATTTATTGACTTATAAGCATAACACCATACTCTCCGTTATGTAAGCATAGTACGTATGATGTAAACCAAAGAAAAGTAAAGCGATTCTACTTTAATTACAGAATTCATCATTTATACTACATAGCCCACTGGAGTTAAAGATGAGACTATGATAGTAACCTCTAGAAATTAGAGCCACCCTGAATAAAGACTTATGTGGCAAGTTGATGACAATACCTATGAGATCCTAACACTTAGTACAAATGCATAATACTCTCTCTGTTTGGAAAACATACCAGCTGAAAAGTAGGATGAATTGTATCAGAACTGGTTGGATTTACTTCTTGGTATAAGTTTCTCCCATAAGAAATGATGCGTAAGTTCAACAGATGCTGTTGCCTAATAGCATGTGGGAAATGCATTGAAACAGAGAAAGAGTCTGAGGTTCACACATATAGCACTGCGCCATGCAGATATTATTTCAAGGAATGAGAAGGTATTAGCTTTGAGGAGTGCTGTGGTATATATCCTAAGTTGTCAGCCATAGCAAGATCTGGCCTCAGGTACAGATACCCTTTGATCCTCAAAGCACGTGTTTCCTAGGTGGGTTCACATTCAGTGACTTAGCAAATTTCTGTGATGAAAATCTAGGCATTGTATCTAATATGACTAACTGGTAGTCTACCTTAGCTCACGGCCCCCAAAGAGTCATTAACCAATGTCTGAAAGAGAGATCCGCAGTTTAGACTTTTTTCCAGTGAACACTGATTATTCCACATTCCTTTTATAGGTATAGACAGACGATTTAGAAAAACGAAAGCCTACTCCTGGACACTTAAAAGCTGGGTACAGATCAACTTTAAAGGGAGCTGGGCCTGACGGTAATGGCCCAGTTGACTGGAATTTTAATCAGGATGTGTGGCCCTTTTAGCTTCCATTGTGTATTTATTTTAAGCACAAGGCATGTACAAAGGTACTGAAGATCTTCTCATGAATTTAGCTCTACTAAATATTTTCCATTTATTCTGCCTCCGAGAGTACATCTGAGAAGCTGGGGCCAGTTTGACTGCTGTTGCAATAGACAGGATCCTAAATGAATTGTGTGTATATCACAGCTTGAATAAATGTCCTAAAGATGGGTCCCAGGCATTACCACACAGACAGCACCTTAATTTGTTTCATAAAACTGCAAATCCAAGTTTCAGTAGAGGATGTACCAACACATTTTGATCACTATTATTCCTCTCTCTCTCTCTCTCTCTCTCTCTCTCTCTCTCTCTCTCTCTCTCTCTCTCTTTCTGTTTCACTAGTCTTATAGTTATAACTTTGATGTGCTGCTCATGGGCCCAGGGAAGGTTGTGAGTGGGAGGAAACTGTTCACAGTGAGGTCACACTATTTTAGCATTAGATGCGGTTCACGAGACTAAAAGCTTTTTGTGGTTATCCAGGCCAAGGTCTAACCAGTACATCATGGGAAGCTCATTTTCCCAATCTACTCATTTCTCAGTCATCACAGAATAATAACCCATGTGAGCTGAAGACAGATTTTGTGCATATTTTACCCTGCCTATTTGAAGCTATATAAAAATGGGAGACATGAAAGAGTTTACATTTGTTTAATGACAAACAGATGGAACAATTCATGATATTGTGTACAGAGAGCAACATGAAAAAGTTAATCAAAAAGTAATGCATAGTAAGTATATTTCTGTTTTTAAATATAAATGCATTGTGTTAAATATTCAAAAATTTTGAGATTTAGAAATATTAATATCTAATGACTCATGCATTCATATATTCCTGTTTGAGACACAGTAGGCATGTGTATGTGTGTATGTGTCTGTGTGTGTATGCACATAACATGCACACATGCATTTATAGAGGGCAGAGATCAATATCAGGCATATTTCTTGATTGCTATCTACTATCTGCATTATTTTTCAAGGTCTCTTTCCAAAATTTAACCAATTAAGCTAGAATGGGTGGCAAGAAAGCCCAATGAAACCTTCATAACTTTGGGACTGCAGGTGTAAGCCACCATGTCTGCCTTTTTCTCTGGGTCCTAGGAACCTGTAATCCTCATGCTTATATGTCAAGCACATTACTGAGTGTAAGCATTTTTAGGGAAAATATTAAACAGAATTCCATTTACAATGAAAGCAAATATGTATTCATAATGTTGTTACCCTTCTTTACAATGGCCTGCTGGTTACCTCCCAAGCCATCAGAGGGAAGCCAAATTTTTGACACTGGATACAGGGACAAATGCACATTCCTGAAAGTCTGCAAGTAAGTTTATGCCTTTCATTACAAACTCACTAGTATGCCTTTGCTCTTTAGCTAGGCTGACAGTTTTCTATTGTAGTTAGTGTGAAGGTTCATGTAAATTTTGGCTTTGACAAAGACATGTAGAGTAATATAGGGAGCCATTTGAAATATTCTTGTTCCTTTGCTTACAAAATCCCATTGGTAGCAGCAGTGTTACCTGCTTATAGGTGTTTAATGATAAATATTAGATTTCTAATACTTTATTAAAACAGTATACATCCTGTTAGGTACCTAACTGCAGACCATTTGGAGATAATTTAAAGTAGACCTTGCTAAATTATGACAATATTACTTGGGATAAATACATTTTTGTCCTATGTTTTCAATTTATGGTAAGTTTACACAATGATAGAAACTGTACTGTGGACCAAGCAACATCTGCATGCAAACAGTAGCTTTTTCTACCTTTGTGACTGAGGGCTGTGGATTACAAATAAGATGTTGTGTAGACTGTGGGATTTGTTACTTCCCCTTCTGAGTGCTGGTCTTGTTTTCACATGTGCATGGTGAAGGATAGATGTAGTCCAAGTAAAGAATCATTGTCTTCAACTCATTTCAAAAGTTCAAGAAAAATTGTGCTGACCAGAATATATTCTTTAGTTCCCTGAGTGAAGGATAACTTATATCAGTCATGTAAGACTCAACTTTGGGGAGATGACCTAGATCAGTAAACATGCTGCCAGCTTATACTCAGGTAAGTGACTCTCATTGGCAATAGTTTATATATTTTATTATGGATTGTTTCATGCTATTCATGTTACCCTGTCAGAATAAGAGGAATCTTTCTTAGTGCAGCCCGGATATTCTTCTGTAAGAAAATTTTCACTAATGACTCAAATATGGATCCTTTGACAAAAACATCTGGGCATTATGGCTTACATGAGATTTGGTAACCCCTCTATTGCAGTGGTTCTCAATCTTCCTAATGCTATGACTCTTTAGTATATTTCCTCATGTTGTGCTGTCCCCCAGTAAGGAAGTTATTCTATTACTACTTTATAGCTGTAATTTCCCACTATTATGTATCATAATATAAGGTCTGATATGTAGGATATCTGATATTCAGCACCTGTGAAAGTTTATTGAGCCCCAGTTGAGAACCAATGCTCTATTGACTTGCAGATCCAAGAGTTTGTATTCGAGGTAACAAATAAAGGTTGATTGCAAGATTCTTAACCTTAAACCTAGACTAATACTCCTGACTGTTATTATAGATAGACTTCAACAATATGTTCATGCAACAATCTGTGAAAAGTCCATGCTATTTCCTATTGTCTCCTAATTAGAAGTTATAACCTTGTTTTTCTTCAATTTATCTTATTAAAAGGCTTATTATAGACATTTTTAGCAAAGATATACACTGGTCTGAGTGTAATATTGTTTCTTGTGAAAGAAATATTAATGTCCCACAAAAGCAAAATTGAGATGACAAATTCACATAAATCTTCAATGCATTTATTGATGGATATTCATTGTACATGAAGTTGGTTTTTATACAGATCACTTCTCTCAAGAATGTCAGGAAATTTTAACCCCTCTCTATTAACCTGCCTGTGAAATCTCACAATTAATTTGAGTCTTCTCTTTCCCTACAACCACTAGTATCACAGTTTCCCCTGATCTCCCTTGTCTATATATGTATTTATATGTTTGTGACTAAGTAGTACTGCAAATAATTCTGGAACCTGCAAATGAGAGGAAACATGAAAAATTTCTCTTCTATACCCAACTCTCCTAATGTGTAAAGTCTCTAGTTTCATTCCTTTTCCAGGAAATGTCAAATGCCATCCTTCATGGCTGTATAAATCTCTACTTTTACATACACTACATTTTCCTTTCATTTGAACCTGTTAGTGAATATTAGGCTAATTTCATAGCCTTGGTGTTGAAATTATTAGGGAAATGGATGGGTCTGGAGAATATCACCCTGAGTGAGGTAACCTAGTCACAAAAGAACACACATACTATGCACTCTCTGATAAGTAGATATTAGCCCAAAGCTCAGAATACCCAAAATATCATTCACAAACCACAAAAAAAAAAAAATCAAGAAGAAGGAAGGCCAAAGTTAGGATACTTTGTTCCTTCTTAAAAGGGGGAACAAAATACCCATGGAAGGATTTGCAGAGACAAAGTATGGAACACAGACTGAAGGAAGGACAATCCAGAGACTGCTCCATCTGGGAATCCTTCCCATATTCAATCATCAAATCCAGACACTATTGTGGATGACAGCAAGTGCTGGATGACATTAACCTGATATAGCTGTCTCCTGAGAAGCTCTGACAGTGCCCAACTAATACAGAAGTAGAGGCTCACAACCATCCATTGGACTGAGTACAGGGTCCCCAATGAAGGAGCTAGAGAAAGGACCCAAGGAGCTGAATTGTTTACAGCTCCTTAGGACGAACAACAATATGAACTAACTAGTACCCTCAGAGCTCCCAGGGACTAAACCACCAACCAAAGAGTACACATGGTGTGACTAATGGCTCCAGCAGCATATGTAGCAGAGGATGGCCAAGTCGGTTATCAATGGGAGGAGAGGCCCTTGGAGCTGTGAAGGTTCTATGCCCCAGTGTAGGGTAATGCCAAGGCCAGGAAGTGGGAGAGGGTGGGTTGGTGAGAAAGAAGAGACCGGGAAGAAACAGGGTTTTTTGTTGTTGTTGTTTTCGTTTTGGGGGTTTTTTGTTTTGTTTTTTATTTGTATTTTATTTATCTTTTCTTTTTTATTTCGGAAGGGAACTGGAAAAGGATATATCATATGACATGTAAATAAAACTCTAATAAAAAAATAAACAAGGTATATAAGCCTTCTCAAAATTTAGTATAAAAATTAGTGAGAAGACCAAATTTATAAAAGCAGAAATAAAAAGGCAGAGATTGCAATAAATACTAGGGAAATCCAGAGATTGAAAGGGTATGTTTTAAAAAGGATTATTACACTAAGCTCAAATATAGACATTTGTGTCCTATCCAAATTAAAACAAGATGAATCAAATAATTTAAACAGGCTTCATAAAAAGCAATGACATAGAAGTGGTAGAAAAAACTTACAAAAGGTCCAGGGTCCAGACAGACTTGGTACAGAATTTTATCACATTCAAAAGACACAAATATTCCTTAAATGATTCCATAAACTAGAAAAAAGAATCATGTCAAATTCCCTTTAGAAGGATAGTATTACCATGGAATAAAAAACAAAGTGAATAAGAGAAAGAGAGATTCAGAGATACACAGAATAGTGTAGCTAAGTGTCTCTGATAAATATAGACTATAAAACTTTCAATAAGTTGTCTTAAGTTTTCATTACTCATTCCCTGACTGTTTTTTCTATTTTTTTCCCTAAGTAGCTTTAGGACTTTATTTGTATAGAAACTTGTTCCTTTACATTTATGATTATTTGTATTTATAACTGTTCACAGTATCTGTTTCTGAACATTGTAATTTTTGGTATCAGCTGTAACAATGTGTATTGAATGGCACCTATTGCATGTTTGGTAGGTATCTTTGGAGTAGAGATTAATTTTGATGTGAAGCTTGTTGTTTGAGTTTTTGTGCAGGTGATCTGTTTATTATTGAAATAAGGTATAGAAGTATTGTGATAAAATGTGTTAAGCACATGTCTCTTTTCTAAAATCAATTTGTTTTGTATATATGTTCAATTACTGGGTTCATGTATCATTACTTTTACCTGCTTATTTTTAACTTTTATTTATGTTTATGTGAGTTTCCCATCATGCATCCTAGTCCCACTCATCTCCCATCCCCTCATATCCACTATCTACCCTTACAGTACTCCTCCCAGTAAACAACAACAAGAAAAACATAAACAACCAAACCCAAAAGAAAAAGAAGTATAGAAAACATCCCATTGTGAAAGCTGTAGTGTATCACAGTGTGTTCCACAATATATCCTTCTGTCCCCACATTTTCACTTTCAAATGTTCATTGCAATGAGTCTTTGGTCTAGTTTGAGGTCTCTGTTTTTCTAAAACAATCAGTACTGGATCATCACTGGGATTCCTACCAGTTATCCTACTATTACCCTGTTTCATGTTAAGTAGAAGAAATTGGACCTTCCCCAAGGAACTGAAAGCCCCTAATGAGCAGAAAGTAGGCTAACTATATTGATATTTCCTTTCGCTTCAAATCTTCTTTCTGTCCAAACTAATGCTAGAGGGTTAGAAGACTGGAGAAGGTTGGTAGAAAAACAAACCAAATAATGCAATCAAAAGTCCAGTTACAACCTTCCATATGTGGTATATTGCCACTGAGCAGTATAAAGTGAATTACTGGATTATCAATCTTTGAGAGACAGCTCAATACCTCAAACATCTATTCTAACATGGAGCAATAGCAGAGAGTCTGTCACAGGGCAGGGAAACATCCAGTGTCTGTGGGTGCTAGATTCATGACAAAATAATGGCTTATAATTTGAAAATCCTGAATCTAAAATTATTGAGGAATAGGATAGAACCCTGTGGGTTGTAGATCTAACTTCAGATAATCAGGTGTCTTTGTCTGCCCTCCCCAAGGACTTGTACATGTCTAAAACAGACCAGTTTAAATTCTCAAACAATATCCTCAGCCTAGTTATGCAAAATTAACAAAATATGGAAAAATGTTTGATTTAATATCACCTGGATATTCTCAAAACAGAAAGCCTTCCTTTAAAGAACTGCATAAAGTTTCAGTCTCTATATCAGGCTTCTGATAATTCAACAGCAACACTAGCTGCTTAAAGCAGGCCTTTCTTCATCATAGTTTAGGTAGTATCCTTCACAGTCAGTCACAAACCCAGATATCTCTGTCATTCTGCAACATTCACCTGACTTCCCACAACTAAGAAATTAACAAGGTAAGTCAACCATAACAACAGTAGTGAGAACAGAAACACTTTTGTTCTTCATTTAAAGTCAGAATGTTTGATAATTTGTTCTAAAACTCAGATCAAATGGGAATCTGAACCACCACTTAAACTATATTCTTCTCATAAAAGGCATTGTTATCACCCTTGTTCTCCATAAAATCTCCATCCGACAGGAAAGGGAAACAACAATTCAAAGGAGTGGTGATTTCACCAGAGAGATAAAGAGCCTTGGTGAGTTAGGCATGCCAAATTAGTCATCTTCACATAGGTTTTGTGTTGTACAAACAGCCACAGTCATCTAGATCAGAAACATGTCCAGAAGGAGAAAAGGTAAGTTTGAAAGGCATTGATGCATTTTATATACATACATACATATGCACATATGTACACACGATGAGACAGAAGATCCATGCCCTGTTCTTTGCAATGCAGTGAGTCCTATGTTTATCATAGAACTGCTGCAAGGAGGAGTTTTAAATTCCCACCTATATCTGCAGGAGGCCACACTGTTAAAGGAGAAACCTCCGTATGCATGAGGTGAACCCTCCTTTCTGCACTATGTTCCATGGGGGACAATTAATGCTGTGTCTTTGCGTGTTACTATCCCAGAAGGCTGAACATTCCCACATGCCATGATTTCAGGGAATACTCATCTGTCTGATTGGAAGGTCTTGTGATGTGTTTCCTTCACACATTATCTGAATGCTATTGCTTTGTTGTCTGAAAAAGATTATTTCCAAAGGTTCTGAATCACAAACATTCTACTTGGCTTTTTAAAACAAATCACTGGGAGGGTGTCATGTCCATACTCATAGTTGGGTACTAAATCAATGTCAGGCTTCACACTTCCTCATCAGATTCGACCTCATTTTAAGACATTTTAGCTGGAAGACCTTTTTGTACTTTGAATAATACCTTTGAAACTCTCACTGGAAAAGGAAGTAACAAAGAAAAATGCCATAGAATGTACTTTAATATGTATGTGTACATAAGGTGAATATCAGACTATGTCAATGGCCGCCTTCGATTAGTTGCTGAGCATAATGGAGGCACACAGTATTTAGTCAAGAATGAAATTATGCTTCAGAGCTTGAAGTTTACCAAGCCATTTAGCAATGTAATGTGGTACAGTTGTACATATTATAGTTTCTGAATGGGCTCCATGAATGCCAAATCTTTTTTTGTTTTTTTGTTTTGTTTTGTTTGTTTTTTGTTTATTTGTTTTGCTTTTCCTTCAGTATTGATATGTGGCATGATTCCTGAGATAATAAACTTTTAGTATTTTAATGAATGTAGTAATGCTCTAGAAATTAAAATTTTCTATCTGATATGTTCACAATTTTAGAAATTCCAGTTTTGAGATGAGCTAACAGTGTCTCTTTTACTATGTAAAAGTAAATTTTTCTGTGTTCCTATTGTCCTTCAAACCAAACCTATCCACATCACTAAACAGACACTTTCCAATTGAATGAACTGAAAGCATCCTCCTGATGTAGAAGGGAATTCATGTTAGCAGATGGAGGAATGTGATCTTGCCACCAAATTCAAATTGTTCTCATCTAGAGTTAGCAGGTCCCCTTGCCGCTGACTCTCCAGTTTTACCAGGTAGTTCAGGTTCAGGAGATAAAATGAAGACCCATTTGAATACCTTCACTGTTGCCATTTATACTCACTAGGATATACTTAGCCTCGTTGTTATAATACTAGTGTATTATAATACTAGTGTCCCAAGAACTAACTCAGAGTGTATTTTCCCAATCTGCATTCCCTAATAATCTAGTGCTATTTTATTGTGAGAAGGTTTAACATACAATATATAATTCTAATCAATTTGGAAATATTAAGGAAATGGACCTATTAGATAGGGAAGGTCTTGCTTCCTGTGATGATTAATTTTATCATCAACTAAGCTAGGCTACTGTGCCCAGATGTGTAGGTCACTAGTATTCTACTGGATCCATCAACATATTTTTAAAGGGAGAATAACATTTAAATTGGTAGATTTTAATAAAATAACTTCCCTCTCATTCTATAGGTAGATCATATCCAATCAATTGATGGCACAAATAGGAAAAGACTGACTTCACCAGAAATGGGAACTCTGCCAGCAGACACCCTGCTACGTGCCAGCCAACCTGGGAAGCTTTGTCCTTGCCAGTTTGATGATGCATGAGTCTCTTTTTGTCTCTATAAGAAGTCTAAATTCACATATTCAACTTATTATTTCTCTGAAGACCTCTACCAATTCTCTTTAATTAGAATATTGTGCTTCTTAATAAAAGTTCAAGGTACTATGTATTCTCAAATACAGAGAATCAGTACAGAGCTATACAAATAATAGTCACCACCTTATTATATTTTTGTGAGATTATTAAATTTAAAACCCCTCCATCAATTTACTTAATGAGATTATAATATTGCTTTGAAAGTTAGGCTGCTAGACCTGGCCTGAAACAAACACTCAGTTATTTCACTTAGGATCTAGGTGACTATGACTCAACACAGACTATGGGACTGTTTTCTTCTTAATCAGTTTTAGTAATATATAGTGCTATTATTATTATGCAGAACAGAAGCGACATAATTTCCAATTAAATTGGAAGGCATTTCAGTCTTGATTGTTGTGAAAAGATTCACATTCTAGTAAGTATTGCCAGTGGCCTTAAAAAGTTTGTAAATGACAGGCAAATTTAGACAGATCTATAATATAAAGGCAGAGAATGAATGCAAATAGAGGGTGAGCTCTCTTATTTCTTTCAAAGGAAACATCTTCCAATCACACATTCGATCATAAAAATTCACAAGGCATGATGAATTAGAAACAAATTGCATTGTCACCAAAGTAATAGGCTGACTAGATTATACTTCCTGTTTGAAAATTATGCTAGATGCACATACATAAAGCACCAACGAGCTCCTTTGATGTCAAAAAGGTAAAAGTAGTAAATAGCAATTACTGTCTTAACAGTCAAGTGTAAAGCTTTTACCTGACAATTAGATGTCTTAGAAAATCTTAATGACTACAGTTTGAAAGAGAAAACTCTTAAAAAGAAAAAAAAAAAGGAATTATCCTCCAGGTTGGCTATGTCCTCAATTTCATAATATGACATAAAAAACTTATCTTGTCAAGAAGACAGATCACTTCAAAATTGGAGAGAATGTTAGCTTTTCAACTGATCTTACTGTATACAAATAGACCCACTAGGGTTTTATGAATCAGTAGCTGCCTTCTGAAAGACATGCAGGTGTGTACTGAACAAGTAGAACTCAAAATAATTCCTAACCTATGGTGTCCCATTGTCTTTGGCAAAACACTGTTTTAAGCTAGTGTGAAATCATTGAATTTTGGATGAAAAGAGATGAATGTGGTCAAAGGAAGTTCCAAAGCACATGTGAGCACTTGCTGCCCAAGACGGAAGATATGAGTTTGCATCCCCAGAACCCATGTAAAAAACAATGTAAAAACAGCCTGAAATTCCAGTACCATAGGGACTGTTATCATTGAGGTTTGCTAGCATAGCCTAGCTCCATAGTAAGTGAGAGAACATGAGAGAAAAAATCAGAGCAAGATACCCAATGCCATCTTCTGCCTCCCTCATTTATACACACACACATTATACACAAACACAGATAAACACACACACATATACACACATACAAAACCACATATATATATACACTCAAAGGGAGAGAGGAAATACAGCAGTTATCAGTCAAGCTATAAGTATGCAATGGCATTACCATATACCACTGTGTGTGTGCCAGATACCCTCAGTGTCTCTGTTTTAAATTATGGAATTAGCAGAATTGGACTAGGATAATTCATTCAATAATTCTAAGGATGACATTTTGACAGTTCAATTTACAACTTTCTGTTATGACTTTGCTCTGAAAATGCAGTTGACACACTCTAATATCTATGCCCTGGATGAAATTAAAGAAAATGTAACCATCTAAATAATTGTGGATATCACGCAACTCTGCCACACTTTTTGTTTTATGAAGGCTTAAGCATAGATTATCTTAACCATGCATTCCAAATTAAGTCTATTTGGATTTATTATTCTGACACTGCTAATAATCAAAAGTAGATTTCTAAAGGTCCAAAGCCTCAGACCTGATCCCAAGATCTCATGAAAACAAAACAGGTAAATTTTTACATAGATTAACCCACAGTGTTCATGGTTATCTGTAACTTTGCATAACCAATTTTAATATAGCAGCAGACAAGCAAAAGAACAGACATCCTCTGACAAATTTAGCATGGAATGATACTATAATGTTTGGAAGATGAATTCTTAGCAAGCATAGCTATAGAAAGCATGTTAGACATTTACAAAGAAAGGCAATGATTAATGCTATTACTTATATAATTTCCGTATCTGAAAAAAACATAATTTCTACAATGTTATGTTATACTATATTGATTTTATTTGCAACCCCAGGAGCCAAAATTGAGGGATAATAAGTAGTATTCTCAAAGAGACATTAAGAATTTATAAGCAACATGTGGAACTTATACCTGTTTTTTTACAGTTCTTTGTTTTGGAGGATACATTTCTATTTCCCTGGCTTTTTCTCATCTACAAATGGCTGTTTTATGCCCAGAATACAAATCATCAAGTAAAAGGCAACTTTTCTTCTCCAGACTGTCTTCAAGGTTAAATATCTAGTCATTTTTTCAGTCCAGATATCCATCCATGAGATCACTTACAACTAGAACACCTTGTTTGAAAGTTGTTCTCATTCTCAGTGGCATGTCCCTATGATTCATACTTATCACTTACTCAAGAGTGATGCATCTTGGAGATAAACCACAATGAATGAATCCCTTTGATTTCCTCATCCTTTTCTGTGTTGCTTAAACATGAGTGTCTGACAGCCATATCCACATCAGGATTGATCTGTGTACCTTTAAATCATTTTTTGATGATGTGTAAATGAGATAAGTGGATGTTTACAAAAATGTAGAATATATTCTCAAGTTATCTGTTTAAATGTTTGTCCTACCAGGCTTATCAAATTCGACTAAGCAATAAAAGAGTCATATATGAGCTGAGATTGTTTCATAGTTCCTTTGGTCTTAAGCTCACAAGATGTCCTTCAGACTTATGCAAAAAGTAAGCCTCATCGAGATAATTGACACCATGAACTTTAAAGAAATGAGTCTTCCTGCAAGATGATTGAGCTCTTCCTGCAAAGATTCCAGTGAATACACCAAGTGTGACTGATGAAGCCATGTTTACTGATTCCCCAGAGTACCCCCTGCTGCCTCTGCACTCTCCCCAGTATATGTTCGCTATGTCCTCAGGACATTACTTTACTGAGACTACTAAACACAACAACTGCTTTTCTACCATGTCATAGCTATACCCCATTATTATGGAGAAGGAAAGCTTCCTTGTCAACCTCTGCCCATTGCTGCCATGTGTTTTGTTTTGGTCTCCCTGTTAAGCAGTTGTAAATGAGTACACGTGCATGGATCCCTGGACTCCAACATAAGATATCAGGGAATTTGATCATGGGCTCATGGGAAATCCAGGGATCCTTTCCCTACAACTGACACGATTTTCTAAATAAGTTTTTAGATCATTTAAAATGATATTCACAGAAACATTTTTGTGCCATTTACTTTGTACAATTTGCTACCTTTCTTGTCTCTTCAGTAAAATCCAGAAAATAAATGCAGTTTTTTCTTCCCAATAGACACTGAATTGTGAGGGATTGTCTACATTTAAAATTTGCATATTGCCTTAGTATAAAGCACCAAACATTTCTTCTTTGTTTTATTTACTTATTTATGTATTTATTTATTTATTTCTATTTATTTATCAACCTTACATCCCAATAGCTGCCCTTACTCCAGGGTACACATCCAACTGTCCTTGTCCTCCTCCCTCTCCTTTTCCTCTTTAAGGGTGAGCCACTCCTTAGGTATCCCCCACAACCTGGCACATCAAGTCTCTGCTGAGTCAAATGCCTCCTATCTCACTGACACCAGACAGAGCAGTTAGGAGAACATGTCCCACAGACAGCCAATAGTTTCTGGGATAGCCCCCATTCCAGTTGTTCAGGACTCACATGAAGTCTGAGCTATACATCTGCTACATATGTGCAGGGGCTGAAGAGGGCTAGGTACAGTCCATGTACGCTCTTTGGTTGGTGGTTCAGTCTCTGAGAGCCCCAAGGTTTCAGGTTAGTTGAGTTGTTGGTCTTCGTGTGGAGTTCCTGACCTTTTTGCGGCACATCTGTCCTTCCTCCAACTCTTCCATAAGAGTCCCCAAGCTCCAAACACTGGATGTGACTCTCTGTATCTCTCTGAGTGGGCTACTGGGTGGAGCCTCTCGGAGGACAGCCATGCTAAGCTCTTGTCATTCATGTACTTTTGAGTTTAGTGTATCTTACTCAGAATGATATTCTCAAGTTCCATCCATTTGCCTTCAAAATTCAAGATGATTCTGTTTTTAATAGCTCAATAGTATTCCATTCTGTAGGTATACCACATTTTCATTGTCCATTCTTCAGTTGAGGGACATCTAGGTTGGTTCCAGTTTCTCTAAGAACATAATTGAGCAAGTGTCCTTGTGCGGTTGTTGAGCATGTTTTGTATTTTGGGTATATGCCCAGGAGTAGTACAACTGGGTCTTGAGGTAGAACTAGTCCCAGTTTTCGGAGAAAAGGCCAAATGGATTTCCAACATATTTGTACAAGTTTGCACTCTGAGCAGCAACAAACAAGTGTTCCCTTTGTTCCACACCCTTTCCAGAATGTGCAATCACTTGAGTTTTGTTTTGTTTTGTTTTGTTTTTAGCCATTCTGACCAGTGTAAAACAAATTAACAGAGTTGTTTTAATTTGAAATTTCCTGATGCCTAAGGACTTTGAACATTTCTTTAAGTACTTCTCAGCCATTCAATATTCCTCTGTTGAGAATGCTCTGTTTAGCTCTGGACCCCATTTTTAATTGTTTTTTTTGGGGGGGGTAGTTGTTGGTGTCTAATTACTTGAGGGTTTTTTTATTTTAATTTTGGATATTAGTCTTTTCAGATGTATAGTTTGTAAAGATCATTTCCCAATCTGTAAGGTGATGTTTTGTCCTATTAACAGTGTTCTTTTCTGTAAAGAAGCTTTTCAGTTTGATCATGCACCAATTATCAGTTATTGATTTTATAGACTTAGCCATTGGTGTTTTGTTTAGGAAGTTGTCTCCTGTACCAATATATTCAAGGCTATTCCCCATTTTCTGTTCTACTAGACTTAATGTATCTGGTTTTATGTTGAGTGTCAAAAACCATTTTGCTTGCTTCTGTGAAAGCCAACCTGTCAGGCAGAGTCAAGGCAGGCCAGGGTCTACTGGCAGATTTCCTGGCCTGTTGACTCATGGAATGATAAGAGGGGATACACTTGAAGCTCAAGGAGAGGAGGTGAGTGTTCTGTTAATCTTGAATAAAAGGGATGCCTCTGGATGGGTGTAGATGTCCAATGCATATTAAACTAAGTGCTGCCACAGTATCCACTGGACAGCCGTCCTGATTTCTAACTTTTGTGTCCGAGTCTTCTTTCCATCTTTCCTATAAGCATCCTTACTCCCCCCCAGAGAACTGTTCAACTTTCCACCAGTGGGACTGGTGCAGAAGAGGTCTTTGATCAACTTGGAGTTGAGATTTAAGCAGAGTGGTGAATTTACATTGTTCCACATGCAAGCATTTAGTTATACCAGTACCATTT
Source organism: Mastomys coucha (assembly GCF_008632895.1). Lineage (NCBI taxonomy): Eukaryota > Metazoa > Chordata > Mammalia > Rodentia > Muridae > Mastomys > Mastomys coucha. The sequence goes on from NW_022196906.1 coordinate 6,495,623, forward strand.
GTTGAAGATGTCTTCTTTTACCCATTATTTGGTTTTGCCTTCTTTGTCAAAAATCAAGTGCCTGTAGGTATTTGTGTTTACTTCAGTGTCTTCAGTTTGATTCATCGATCAGCTTATATGTTCTTATATCAATACCATGGACTCTATTACCATTGCTCTGTGAAACAGCTTAAGGTCAGGGATGGTGATACCTCTGGAAGTTCTTTTAGTGTTCAAGATTATTTTAGCTATCCTGGGTGCTTGTTTTCCTATATAAAGTTGAGAATTGTTCTTTCAAAGTCTGTAAATAATTGTGTTGGAATTTTGATGGGAATTGTGTTGAATCTATACATTGCTTTTGGCAAGATGGTCATATTCACTATGCTAAACCTACCAATCCATGTGCATGGGAAATCTTTCCATCTTCTGATATCATTCTCAGTTTCTTTTGGCACAGACTGGAAATTTTTGTTATACCAGTCTTTCACTTGTTTGATTAGAGTTATGCCAAGATATTTTTTATTATTCATGGCTATTGTAAACAATATTACTTCTTGAAGCAGTTTACCACATACAAAGGAGGGCTACTGATTCCTTTGTGTTATTTTGATTATTTTGCATCTAGCCATTTTGCCAAATGTGTTTATCAGCTGTCAAAGATCTCTGGTAGAATTTTTGAGATCAATTATGTATACTATCATATCATATAAAAGTAATAATATTTTGACTTCCTCTTTTCTAATTTGTATCACCTTGATCTCCTTGAGTTGTCTTATTACTTTGGCTAGAATTTAAGGTACTATATTGAATAAATAAGAGAGTTGACAGTCTTGTCTTGTCCCTGATTGTAGTGTGATTGCTTTAAGTTTCTCTCCATTTAGTTTGATGTTGTCTATGGCTTGCTGTATATTGCTTTGATTATGCTTAAGTACATGCTTTGTATTCTTGATCTCGCTAAGATTTTTAACATGAAGGGGTGTTGGATTTTGTCAAAGGCTTTTCATCATCTAATAAGGTAATGATGAGATTTTTCTTTTGGTTTGTTTATCTGGTGGATTATGTCGATGATCTTTGGGTATCGAACCATTCCTGCATCCATGAGATAAAGCCTACTTGATCATGATGGATGATGTTTTTGATGTGTTCCTGGATTTGGTTTGTGGCTTTTATTGAGTATTTTTGCACCAATATTCATAAATCAGTCTGAAATCCTTTCTTTGTTGAGTTCTTGTGCAGTTTATGTATCTGTGACTGTGACCTCAAAGAATGAGTTTGACGGTGTCCCTTCTATTTATATTTTGTGGAATAGTTTGAGGAGTATCGGTTTTAAAGGTCTGGTATAATTCTGCATTAAAACCATCTGGTCTTGTGCTTTTTGGTTGGGAGATTTTGATGACTACTTCTATTTTGTTAGAGGTTACAGGACTGTTTAAATAGTTTATGTAATTTTGATTTAACTTGGTAAGTGATACCTGTCCAGCACATAGTCCATCTCATTAAGATTGTCCAGTTATCTGGACTACAGGCTTTTGAAGTATGACCTAATGATTCTTTGAATTTCCTTAGCGTCTGCTGTTTGGATACTATCTCTCTGTCTTTTGGTTAGTTTGGCTAAGGGTTTGTCTATCTTGTTTCTGATTGATTCAACCCTGATTTTGAATATTCCCTGCCTTTTCCTCTTTTTCCATGTTTTTGTTTTTGTTTCTGTTTTTTCTTTCTAGAGCTTTCTGATATATTTTTAAATTGCTGGCATGAGAACTTTCTATAGTTTCTTTATGGAAGCTCTTATTGCAATGAACTTCCTCTTAGCCCTGCTTTCATTGTGTCCTACAAATCTGGGTATGTTGTAGTGTAATTTTCATTGAATTCTAGAAAGTCTTTAATTTCTTTATTTCTTCCCTGACCAAGAGATCATTAAGTAGAGAGCTGTGCAATTTCTGTGACCATGTAGGATTTCTTGTGTTTCTATTGTTATTGAAGTCCAGCTTTAATCCATAGTTGTCTGACAAGTTACAAGGTGTTATTTCAATTTTCCCTTATCTGTTCAGGCCTGCTTTGTCACTGACTATATGGTTAACTTTGGAGAAGGATCCATGAGGTGCTGAAAAGAAGTTATATTATTTTGTGTTTGGGTGAAATATTCTATGGCTATCTGTTAGATCCATTTGATTCATAATGTCACTTATTTTCATTATTTCTCTGTTTAGTTTTTCTTTGGGTAACTTATCAATTGGTGAGAATAGGAGGTTGAAATCGCCCTCTATTTATGTGTTGGGTTTCATGTGCAATTTAAGCTTTAGCAATGTTTCTTTTATAAATTTGGGTACCCTTGCACTTGGGGCACAGATATTCAGATTTGAGGTATCATCTTTGATGTAGTGTCCTTCCACATCTCTTTTGATTAATTTTGGATGAAAATCTATTTTATAAGATACTAGAATGCCTACTCCAGGTTATTTCTTAGGTTCTTTGCTTGGATAACTCCTTTCCAGCCCTTTATTCTTAGATAATCTCTATTTTTATGGCTGAGGTGTGCTTTTTGTATACAGAAGAATCATGGATCCTCTTTTTACATCCATTCTATTAACCTGTGTCTTTTTACTGGAGGAACTGAATTGATTGATATTGAGAGATATTAATGACCACTGTTGGATAATTCCTGTTATTTTGATATTGGTGGTGTTAGTGTGTGTGTGTGTGTGTGTGTGTGTGTGTGTGTGTGTGTGCTCTTCACTTGCTTTTGCTGGTATGGAATTAATTATTTTCTGTGTTTTCTTGGATGTAGTTATCTATCCTCTGTGGGTTGGAGTTTTCTTTCCAGAATTTTCTATAGGCCTGTATTTATGGAAAGATAATGTTTAAATTTAAATATTTCTTTAAATATTTCATTTTCTCCATCTATGGTGATTGAGAATTTGCTGGGTATAATAGTCTAGTTTGGCATCTGTGTTTCCCCCACTGAGTTCCCGCTGTTGCAAGATTGAGACCATTCTAACTGTTAGAGTCTCTTTTGAGAAGTAGGGTGTAATTATGACAGGTCTGCTTTATATATTACCTGGTTTTATTCTCTTGCTGCTTTTCATATTCTTTGTTCTGTAGATTATGTTTTGGTTATTATGTGATGGGAGGATCTAGTTTTCTGCTCCACTCTAACTGGTGCTCTATAAACCAATTATTATATAATTGTAGGCATCTATTGTTTTAAGGTTGGAACATATTGTTCTATGATTTTGTTGAAAATATTTTTGGGGCTTTACAACTGAGAGTCTTTACTGTCTTATATTCCCTATTATTCTTAGGTTAAGTCTTTTCATGGTATCCCAGATTTCCTGGGTGTTTTGTGTTAGGAATTTTTTAGATCTAACATTTTCTTTGACTGATATATCAAGTTCTTCTATTGTATTTTCTATGCTGGAGACTCTTTTTTGCATTTGCATCTGTAGTTCCTGTTCTCTTCCATAGGTTTTCTATCTCCAGGATTTACTAAGTTTGTGTTTTCTTCTTTTACATCTATTTTATTTTATTTTTAATTTATTTTTATTAGATATTTTCTTGATTTACATGTCAAATGATATCTCCATTCCTAGTTTCTCCTCTGAAAAAAAGAAAAATAAACAAAAACAAAAACCCTGTTTTCTTCACCCTCCCCTTGCTCACCAACCCACCATCTCAAGATTCCTGGCACTGGTATTCCCATACACTGGGGCATAGAACCTTCACAGGGTCAAGGGCCTCTTTTCTCATTCATGACTGACTAGGCCATCCACTGCTACATATAGAGCTGGAGCCATAAGTCCCAACATGTATACTCTTTGGTTGATGGTTGAGTCTTTGGGAGCTCTGAAGGTACTAGTTAGTTTAGATTGTTGTTCATCCTAAGGGGCTTCAAATCCATAATCACCTTGGATCCTTCCTCTAGCTCATTCACTAGGGACCCTATGCTCAGTCCAAAGGATGGCTATGAGCATCTACATCTCCATTAGTTGGGCACTGTAAGAACCTCTGAGGAGACAGCTATACCAGGCTCCTGTCAGCCAGCACTTGCTGTCATCCACAATAGTGTCTGGATTCAATGATTGAATATGGGAAGGATTCTCAGATGGACCAGTGTCTGGATTGTCCTTCCTTCAGTCTCTGCTCCATAGTTTGCCTCTGCAACTCTTTCCATGGGTATTTTGTTCCCCTTTTAAGAAGGAACAAAGTACCTTAACTATGGTCTTCCTTCTTCTTGAGTTTCTTGTGGTTTATGGATGGTATTTTGGGTATTCTGAGCTTCACGGTTAATATCCACTTATCAGAGAGTACATACTATGTGTGTTCTTTTGTGATTGGGTTACCTCATTCAGGGTGATGTTCTCCAGATCCATACATTTCCCTAAGAATTTCATAAATTCATTGTTTTTAATAGTTGAGTAGTACTCCATTGTGTAGATGTACCACATTTAGTGTATCCATTTCTCTGTTGAAGAACATCTGGATTGCTTCCAGTTTCTGACTTTTATAAATAAGGCTGCTATGAACAAAGTGGAGGATGTGTCCTTATTACATGCTGGAGCATCTTCTGGGTATATACCCAGGAGTGATATAACTGGGTCCTCTGGTAGTACTATGTCCAATTTCCTGAGGAACCACCACACTGATTTCCAGAGGGGTTGTATCAGCATGTAATCCCACCAGCAATGAAGGAGTATTCCTCTTTCTCCACAACCTCACCAGCATCTACTGTCACCTGAGTTTTTTATCTCCTCTGTTAAGACTTGTGTGCAGTGGGCTGTGGATCAGTGGTCCTTCCAGAGTCCTGGTGTCTGAGCATACTCTGGAGGCAGGCTCTCTGCTTGTAGGAAAGGTACACAGAGGGCTGTGGATATGCTGTGCCTCCTAGCTGTAGATGGAGGTAGAAAGATCCTGTCCCAGCTACCCTGCAGGTTCTGCAGCTTGTGCCTCCTGTCTAGTCCTGCTTCTAGAGAAAGGACACAAGGAGCTGAAGGGTTTGCAGTCCCTTAGGATGAACAACAATATGAACTAACTAGTACCCTCAGAGATCGCAGGGACTAAAACACCAACCAAAGAATACACAGGGTGGGACTAATGGCTCCAGCAGCATATGTATAGTAGAGGATGGCCAAGTTGGTCATCAATGGGAGGAGAGGCCCTTGGAGCTGTGAAGGTTCTATGCCCCAGTGTAGGGGAATGCCAAAGCCAGTAATCAGGAGAGGGTGGGGTGACAAGCAGAGAGAGGGGGAAGGGTGAGGGGGAGGGAACGGGGGGTTTGTTCTTGTTGTTTTCTGGATTTTTTTTTTTTGCTTTTTTGGGTTTTTTGTTTGTTTTCTGTTTTTGTTTTTGTTTTTGGTTTGTTTGTTTTTTGAGGAAAAACTGGGAAAGGAGATATTGTATGACATGTAAATAAAGAAAATATCTAATTAAAAAAAAAAAAAAAGAAAGTCAAGGGACAGAAAATGGCAGTCTTGCCTGAGTCCTGGTGTCAGAGCACTCCCTGGAGACAAGCTCACCTGATTGAGGGAAAGGTGCACAGAGGGTTGTGAATCCACTGTCCCTCCTGAGTCTCAGGGTCAGAGCACTCCTGGAGACAAGCTCTTTGATTGTGGGAAGGGTGCACAGAAGGCTGTGTATCTGCTATCCCTCCTAGTTGCAGATTAACTCTTAAGGTATAAGAAAAATGGGTACCTTTTGAGCTTATTCATCTTCAGAGTGTCAAATGGGGTCTGACTGCTTCTCCATCACAGAACAGTTATGTCTAAAGGTTTGTAGCCACACTGCTGATTATCTCTATTTTTGTTTTAAGGTCTTGAACAGTTTTATTTCCTTTATCTGTTTAATTTTATTTTCCTGTATTTCTTTAAGGGATATATTTGTATCCTCTTTGAATGTCCCTTTTATTTTTATAAGACTGGATTTATGGTCATTTTATTGTGTTTTAGTTGTGTTAGGATATTCAGGGCTTGCTGTAGTAGGATAGCTGTACTTTGAAAATGTCATATTGTCCTACATTTTGTTGATTGTGTTATTTTGAGGGCCTTTAGCCAACTGGATGGCTTTGGTCCCTGGATGTTCCTCTTATAGCAGATATTGGCAGGACATTTATTAGTTGGAGACCCTTGATAGTCTCAGTGTGGTAGAATGCAGATGGGTATTCTTCAGCTGTATGGTAAGGATCTGTAGATGTGTTTGGTTCAGGATCTACAGATCTGATGAAAGTAGGAAGATATGCTGGGGAAGAATGGTGTTCCATCAGGGACAGCAAACTGCCACAGAAGAATCAGGGGGAAGGAAGGATTTGTGGGGAAAAGGAAGCTAACTTGTGTGGTTTAGGATTCCATAAGTCTGATGAAAGTGGGAAGAGAGGTAGCAGGAGAATCTACTCCTTGATTTTACTCCCTGAAATAGCCATTTTGATTGACTTGAATATATTCATGTTCTTTTCCTGGTATTTAGAGACATTAGAAATATTTATTTGTCTTAATATTATCTTTCATGCAATCACTATATTCTCAATTTCTATGTTCCATGTTAACCAATACTTCCTGGGAAACCGGGCAGTCTACATGAATATTATACATTTCATAAGTCTTGATAGATAAAATTCCTGTTTCATAGCTAAATTATTTTGGGATTCCCCCTATAAATAGCTGTTTTCTTGTGTGTGTGACCTAATGTTCTTATAAGTAATAGGTAAATTTTTTTAGAATGTGCAAACACACTGAAACTAATAGCATAGAGTTCTTTGTTAATGTGACCAATGAATTTGAGAAGTGTTTTGATCTATGACCTTTTTGTCTTATAACAAAAAATAAATTTCATCACAATGTTGTTAAATTTGGATATGGTATTTGAGGTAACTTAATTTGTGCTTCTGGGCTGTGCTCACTCATGTTTGGCTATAGAAGGAGCTACCTACCACTGATTCTCTTTAAGGAGAGAACATTGGAATAATTTCATAAGTCCAATCTTCCTTGTGTCCATATACAGCAAAAAGCAAGACAGATTGACATCAAGAGGCCCTTACTAGACAATCAAATGAAATCTTAACCCTAATTCTTTTGCATTCTTCTGCTGCTTTAGTTCGAAGTGTTTGTGCTTAAAACAAATGAAAGCACCTTCAAGAATTTTTTTCCTCAGTTATTTAGAACTTTAGAGATATATTTTCTTTAGTTGAAAATCTTTACATACTTATTTAAGTTATTAAAATTAAGTAAAGCATATATAAATGTTAGTATCATTTCCAGTACATTGATATATATGAGATTTAAAACTTCTATGTGTTTTCTGTTTATGCAAATGTCAATATAATATGTATCATATAGATATTAACTCTTGATCTTATTAATTCAGAAATCACGTGCATAGAGGTAGTTCACATTCCTTAGATCAGCTCCTCTGCGCTTGTGTCTATAACACAGACGCCATATACTAATACACATCTATTAGTGCCCATCTCTGAACACAAGTCCACTTGATAGTAGAGCTTTAGTTCCTGATCATTCACCTACTTGCTCAGTTGTGTTCCAGAATAAATTCTGGCTTTGAATTTGGCAGTTTTGTCAAGGGGTTAAAAAAAAAAGTGAAAGGGGGGAAAATGGAAACATGTTGAGTGTCTATCTCTCTATAGATGAACTTGAAAAATGGCCTCATAGATGACCATGATTTATAAAACAGACATGAGAATCATAGCAGAAAGTATTAGGGAGAATGTCTCCCATCTATGTAACTAAACAAACATAATCAGGCTGTGAAAGCATGGAGGAAGCCAAGGGTATTGAAATAGCTGTCTGATTTCATGGGAGTAACAGATGTTTGACTAATTCAAGATATCAACAAGGATGTGAAACAGTAGGCTATAAAGCTATCCCAGGAGGAGGCAAAGCCGGGAATTTGCAAAAATATGCAGCTCATTCAATTGTTAGCCTAATTGTGTGAACTTCTATTGCTATTAGAACTTGAGTTTTGAAGCTTTATCCGATTTCTTTATTACATCACTCCAACTGCTTAAAATAGACTAATTCTAGTTATAATTTTATAGCAACACACACTGAAATTTCACCCATTCTAATACTCAAACATGGGATTGAAAAGATAGCTATCAGTTATCAAAATTTGATCAATAGCTACCTTTCATTTTGAGTTGGGTAGTATTCATTTTTTCTTTTTTTTTTTTTTGTAATTGGATCCTTTATTTATATATATTGCAAATGTTATACCATACCTTCTCCCAGTTTCCCCTCTGAAAGCCCCTTATCCCATTCCACCTTACCCTGCTTCTATGAGGGTGCTCCCCCACCTATCTACCTACTCTCACCTTACCACCCTAGCATTTCTCTACTCTGGGATGTCAAGACTTCACAGGACCAAGGACCTCCCAAACCATAGATACCAGATAAAGCTTTTTCAGCTCCTTCAGTCCTTCCCCTAACTCCTCCAATGGGGTCCCTGTGCTCAGTCCCATGCTTGGCTGTGAGCATCCCCATCTAAGTCAGTCAGGATCTGTCTCTCAGGAGACAGCTGTGTCAGGATTCTGTCAGCGAGCACGTTTGGCATAAGCAATAGGATCTGGGTTTGGTGTCTGCATGTAGGATGGATCCCAGGTGGGGAAGTTCCTGGATGGCCTTTCCTTCTGTCTCTGCTCTACTCTTTGCCCCTGTATTTCCTTTACACAGGAGAAATTCTGGGCTAAAATTTTGGATTTACCTGGGTGGCCCATTCCTCAACTGGGGGACCATGCCTAACCTCTGGATATGGTCTCAACTGGATCTCTCTCTCCTCTGTGGGGTATTTCAGCTAATGTCATTCCTGTGAGGTCCTGGGTAGCTCTTGATATCCTGGCATCTGGGAATTTCTGGTTGTTACACACAGTTCGTCATCCCCCATTGGTACCCACCTCTGTTCAATTTCCTGACCCACTGTATATCTCCTCCATCTCTGCATATACCTGACTCTTTCCCTCTCTCCTCCCCCCACTCTTCCTCCCAAGTCCCTCCCACCCTCTACAAAAAGCATTTGAAAAAAATCAGCATCTCTTCATGTTAAAAGTCTTGGAAAGATCAGGAACTCAAGGTCCATAACAAAACATAGTAAAAGCAATATACAGCAAAACAGTAGACAACATCAAAATAATTGGAGAGAAACTTGAAGCAATCCCAATAAAATCAGGGATTAGATTCTCCCTATCTATTCAATATAATACTTGAAGTTCTAGCTAGAGCAATTAGAAAACAAAACAAGGTCAAAGGTATAGAAATTGAAGTGGAGAAAGTAAAAATATCACAATTTGCAGATGACGTGATAGTATACTTGTGACCCCAAAAAAATCTACCAGAGAACTCCTAAAACTGATAAACAACTTCAGCAAAGTGGCTGGATATAAAATTAACTCAATTTGATGCCCTGTCTTCCTGCTGGAGGTGGGCTATATAAGTTCCCTTTCCCTACAGTCGGGCATTTCATCTAAGGTTCCTCCCTTTGAGTCCTGAGAATCTCTTACCTCCCAGGTCTTTGGTGCATTCTGGAGGGTCACTCTAACCTCCTATCTCCCAATGTTGCCAGTTTCTATTCTTTCTGCTGACCCTCATGGCATCAGTCCTTTTCCCTCACCCAATACCAGATCTGGTTCCCCTCTTCCTCCATACTCCCCCATCCATTTTTCCTCACAGGTCCCCACTTCCCTCCCCTGTGTGATTGCTTTCTTCTCCCTCCCAAATGGGACTGGGGTGTCCTCACTTGGGCACTTCAGCTTGTTGACCTTTTTGAGTTCTGTGGACTGTATCTTGGGTATTCACCTACAAGCAGGAAGACAGAGCATCAAATGTGGTAGAGGGAGACCATCCTACAGTCACATCTCTGACCCATAATTGTTCCTGTTCAAAAGAATTACAGGGATGGAAATGGAGAGAAACCTGTGAAAAAGAAGGTCCAGCGACAGGCCCAAAGTGGGATCCAGCTCAAGGGGAGGTCCCAAGGCCTGACATTATTACTGAGGCTATGGAGTGATCACAAAAAGAGAGCTATCATGAATGTTCTCTGAAAGACCCAAGAAGCAGCTGAAAGAGCCAGATACAGATAATTGTACCTAACCAATGCCCCTGTTGTTGAATTAGGGAATGCAGAAATTAGCTGAGGAGAACCCTGTAGGTGGACCAGCAGTCTCAATTAACCTGGACCCCCAAGATCTCAAACACTAGGCCACCAAACAGGCAGCATACACCAGCTGATATGAGACCCCCAACACACATACAATAGAGGAATACTGGGTCTGTGTTCATTCAGAGATGATGCACCTAAGACTAAAGAGAATGGAGACCTCAGGGAGTTTAGATGTCAGGTGGGATGGGGTGGGGACATCCACATGGAGACTGGGGATTGGGTAGAGGTATGTGATATGGAACAGGTGGACTGTGGACTGGCGTGGGGGTAATAAAATATGGAGTGTAAAAAATTAATTAATTTATTGAGAAATAAAAATTAAATTAAACAAATCAGTAGCCTTCCTCTACTAAAACAATAAACAGGCTGAGAAAGAAATTAGGGAAATGACACCCTTCACAATAGTCACAAGCAATATAAAATATCTTGATATGACTCTAACCAAACAAGGGAAAGATCTATGTGACAAGAATTTCAAATCTCTGCAGAAAGAAATGGAAGAATACCTCAGAAGATGGAAAGTTCTCCCTTGTTCATGGACTAATATAGGTAAAATGGTAAAATACAGTAATTTCTCATTTAAAATACTTAGCAACTATGGGAAGGCAGAAGGCTTCACAACTGACCAAAATCTTATGTATGATTGTTATAAAGACCATGGAGTATGACTCCTTTGAGAAGCTCACACCTTCATGCTGGGGTATGCCTTACATTTACCCCAAACACCGGTTCCTATTAATTTCACATGTAAATATCTTTTAATAAACCCTAACTTTGCCTCCCATTGGAGGTACCCTGAAATCCATAACTTTGGTGAATTCAAGTTTTCAGCTGCATCTGAATTGAGGTCCTCACAGGATAAGGAAAGTGGGGCACAGAACTGCATAGTCCCTGTTGTCGTTAATCTAAATCGTGGCTCTTTCAAAGAAAACCATATGAACATGGGAACAGCCCATTTGCTACATGAATAAGATGAAATTGCCTAGGCTACTTCCTGTTATGTAAAGTTTGACTTTCTTTCCATAGTGTAGCCACATCTACAGAGACTGTGGCATGATGTTAGCTACTTTCAGTTATGACTTTTGAGTTTGTTCCCATTGCATTGCTATAACAAACAAGGTAGTAACATAAAAAATAGGAAAAAATATTCTGTCCTCAAATGTAAGCATAGCACCAAAACTATGACTTAGATTTATAAGCTCAAGTGCATGTTAGCAGAAAATACAGCTTTGAGGTATGTTAATAGATCAAAATCTCAATACTAAAGCAAGCTGCATGTCAGCTCACCTCATAGAGTATGTTTATACTTGTCAGAATTTGTTTAGAAGTCGGGAATAGCTGGTGTTTTTCATGTGATGGATAAAAATAGAATGTTTTACAACATTACAATATTAAGTACCACAAAAGCTACATGGTAAGAAAAACCATATTCCTACACACAAGCAGAGGATTATTACCCATTGCCTGAGGGGAAAGAAACTGGCAGGGTGCCTCAAACCAGTGAATTGCAAGCTGTGGCCAAAATACTTTCTGTAGACCTATCTCAGGAAGTTCTGCTGAAGCCATGAGTGAATGAGCTCCTAACACACTCTTGTCTTCAAATTATGAACACCTACTCCTCACACCACCTATTCAGCCCAATGTTTTCCATAACAACAGCTGTGGAAGCTCTTTCCTAACCTCCATTGCAGATGAATAATGAGAATTTCAAAGCATGACTCATTTTATGAATGGGCCTGGTATGTGCTAGTTTACTGCCCTACCACCCCTTACACCCCCACACAAACACAAAAAAAGTCTATTCCTGAGACCTATTAAGCAGAATAAAGAGAATTCATGGCAAGTTTTTTGAATGTAGGTGTGACCAGATTCTAGGTCTACACTTTTCTAAAGTATGTCACTGAGCAAGCAGCCCAGGAAACAGTAGAAGCAAGCCTTAAAGTGCATGTAAAGAATTCTACTAATGACTTGTCCCCTGAAGGAGCCAATAATTGCCCTGACCTTGCTCAGTAGTCAGACATGAGATTCTTACTCAAGAGCAGCCCTTTTATTTTTCCAGTTCCAACACACACACACACACACACACACACACACACACACACACACCTGCACACATACACATACCT
>NW_022196906.1:6508310-6552879 GCF_008632895.1 Mastomys coucha
ACACACACACACACACACACACACACATGCACAAACACACACACACATGCACACATGCACACACACACACACACCTGCACACATACACACACACACCTGCACACATACACACACACCTGCACACATACACACACACCTGCACACACACACCTGCACATACACACCTGCACACACACACACACACACACACATGCACACACACTCATACACTCACACGGTGTCTATTCTTTTTTTTCATCTGTCATCTTTTTTATATTGGTCTTTGTCACAAGTGAAGACATGGAGGAGCAAAGCTATCACTTTCATTCTTTGTAAAACAACACACTTCAAGTCGGACCTGTAGAAGTTTATATTACTCTTTGGAAACAGTCAAAGGAAAACAAAATATATTTACTTCATCAAATCATGGCTCCTTTAGAGTTTTTAAAATTTCACTTATATGCAAGTGTGTGTTCCTTATGAATATAGACCATGTAAATGCAGGTGACCATGAAGCTCAGAGGATGTTGGGTCCCATGGATCTAGCAATTGTGACTATGTGGGTGCTGGAAATTGTTTACTAGTCTTCCTGAAAAGAAGTAAGGCTCTGATTCATTGAGTTATTTCTCCAGCTCCAGTTCCTTAATTTTTTTCCTCCCCTTTTTTTTTTTTTAAAAAAATTAACTAGTTATTTTATTTATTTACATTTCAAAAGTTGTCCCCTTTCCCAGTCTTCACTCCACAAACCCCCATCTCATCACCCCTCCCATTTGCCTCCAAGAGTGTGCTCTCCCACCCACCCACCCACCCATCCTTCCTTACCCCTCTAGAATCTCCCTGTGCAACAAGCCTCTACAGGACCAAGCGCCCTCTCATTGATGCCAGATAAGGCAATCCTCTGCTCCATACATAGCTGGAGCCATGGGTCCCTCAATATATACTCTTTGGTTGGTAGTTTGATCCCTGGGAGTTCTGGGGGATCAGGTTAGCTGACATTGTTGTTCTTCCTATGGGGTTGCAATCCCCTTCAGTTCCCTCAATCCTTCCTGACTTTTCCATTGGAGTCCCTAGGTTCAGTCATATGGTTGGCTGTGAGTATCTGCATGTTTAGTCAGGCTCTGGCAGAAACTCTCAGAGGACAGCCATACTGGACACCTGTTTGTGAGCACTCCTTAGCATCTTCAATAGTGTTGGTGTTTGGTGTTTGCAGACAATCCCAAGGCAAGGCACTCTATGGATGACCTTTCCTTCAAACTCTGCTCCATTTTTTTGTTCCTGGATTTCCTTTAGACAGGATCAAGTCTGGGTTCAAAATTTTGAGAAGAGTAGGTGGCTCTGCCCCAAAAACTGGGATGAGGATAGGGCCTCAACTGGGATAGGGCAAATGCTTACCTACTAGACATGGTCTTGTGAGATTCTCTCTTCCCTCTGTTGGGTATTTCAGCTAACATCATCCCTGTAAGATCCTGGGAAACTCTTGAATCCCTGGCATCTGGGACTTCCTAGTGATCCCACCCTGTTCCCCAACCCCTACCGTTACATATTTCTATTCATTCTCCAGAACCTCTGGACTTCTCCCATGTCTCTTTCCATAGCTGATCCTGCCCCCTTTTTCAGCTCCTCCTCCTTTCTCCATCTAAGTTCCTTCCCTCCCTCTATCTATCTTGATTATTCTGTTCCCCCATCTAAGCAAATTTGAAGCATCCCTGGGGCATCAAGCATCCACAGGACCAAGGACCTCCCCTCCCACTGATGTCAGATAATGTTATTCTCTGTTACATATGTATCTGAAGCTGTGGATCCTTCCATGTATACTCTTTGATTGGTGGTTTAGTTCCTGGGAGCCCAAGGTGGTCCAGTTAGTTGATGTTGTTCTTCCTAAGGGGTTGTAATCCCCTTCAGCTCCTTCAGTCCTTCCCTTAGATCTTCCATTGGGGCCCCTAGGCTCAGTCCAGTGGTTGGCTGTGAGTATCTGCATCTGTCTTAGTCAGATGCTGTTAGAACATCTCAGGGAACAGCTACACAAGACTCCTGTTAGCAAGTGGTCCTTGGCATTAGAAATAGTGTCAGGGTTTGGTTCTGCTGGTGGGGAGGTCTTTGCATGTTTTTTCTTCAGTCTCTGTTTCAATTTTTATCTATAACTTTCTATTACACAGGAACAATTCTAAGTGAAATATATTGAGATGAGTGGTAGACCCCAGACTTCAACAAGGGGTCCTGTGTATCTACTGGAGGTAGTCACTACAGATTCCCTATCCCCTTTGTTGTGTATTTTGCCTAAAGTCATCCCTATTGAGTCCTGCGAGCCTTTCACTTGCAAAGCATCTGGAACTTTCTAGTGGCTACCCCCAGTTCCGTATTCCCCACTGCTACATATTTATATTCAATTTCCCTACCCTCTGTACTTCTCTCCTGTCCCTTCCAATATCTGATCGTGCTGCCTTTTCTTCCCTCCCCCTCCTTTGGTTGTTTTGTTCCCCCTTCTATGTAAGATTAAAGCATCCACACTTTGGTTTTCCTTCTTACTAAGATCCATATCGTTTGTGGGTTGTATCTTGAGTATTCTGAGCTTTTGAGCTAATATCCACCTATTAGTGAATACATACCGTGTCTTTTTGGGTCTGGGTTACCTCACTCAAAATGATATTTTGTAGTTCCATCTATTTGCCTGCAAAATTCATGAAATCACCATTTTGAATAGCTTAGTGATACTGCATTGTGTAAATGTACATTTTTCTATATCCATTCTTCCATTGAGGGACATCCGAGTTTTTCCAGCTACTGGCTATTATAAATAAGGTTGCTATGAACATAGTAAAGCATGTGTTGTTGCTATATGTTGGAGCATCTTTTGGGTATATGCCCAGGTGTGGTATAGCTGGGTCCTCAAGTAGTTTTATGTCCAGTTTTCTGAGGAACTGCCAGACAGATTTCTACAGTGATTGTTATAACTTGCAGTCCCACCAACAATAGAGGAGTGTTGCTCTTTCTCCACATCCTTGCCAGTATCTGCTGTCACCTGAGTTTTTGATCTTAGCCATGTTGACTGGGGTTAAGTGGAATCTCAGGGTTGTTTTTATTTGCATTTCCCTGATGACTAAGGGTGTTGGACATTCTTTTAGGTGCTTCTCAGCTAAAATTCCTCAGTTAAGAATTCTTTGTTTAGCTCTGTACTCAATTTTTAATTTGGTTACTTGGTTCTCTGCAATCTAAATCCTTGTGTTCTTTTTATCTATTGGATATTTGACCTCTACTGGATGTAGTGTTGGTAAACATCTTGTCCCAATCTGTAGATTGCAGTTTTGTCTTATTGACAGTGTCCTTTGCCTTACAGAAGCTTTGCAATTTTATGAGGTTCCATTTGCCAGTTGATGACATTAGAACCTAAGTCATTGGTGTTATGTTCAGAAAATGTTTCCCTCTGCCTATGTATTCAAGACTCTTTCTTACTTTGTCTTCTATTAGGTTGTGCATATCTGGTTTTATGTAGAGGTCCTAGATCAACTTGGACTTGAGCTTTGTACAAAGAGATGCAAGTGGATCAATTTGTAATCTTCTACATGCAGACTGCTATTTTAACCAGTACCATTTGTTGGAAATGCTTTCTTTTTTTTCCCACTATATGGTTTTGACTTCTTTGTCAAAGATTAAGTGACCATAGTCACTTGTGTGTGGTTTCCTTTCTAGGTCTTCAGTTCTATTCCATTGATCTACCTGTCTATCTCTGTACCACACCAACTAGTGTGGTCTTTATCACTATTGCTCTGGAGTACATTTTGAGGACAGGAATGGCGATTCGATTCCCCCAGAAGTTCTTTAATTGTTCAGAATATACTTGGCTATCCTTTTTGTTGTTGTTATTTCAGATGAAGTTGAGAATTGCTCTTTCTATTTCTGTGAAGAATTGAGTTGGAATATTCATGGGGATTTTATTGAATCTGTAGATTGTTTTTGGTAAGATGGCTATTTTTCCTATATTAATCCTGCTGATCCATGAGCATAGGAGATCTTTCTATCCTCTGCTGTCTTCTTCAGTTTGTTTTTCAAAGTCTAGAAGTTCTTGTCATATAGATCTTTCACATGTTTGGTTAGAATTTCTCTAAGACATTTTATATTACTTGTAACTATTGTGAAGGGTGTTTTTCCCTAATTTCTTTCTCAGCCTTTTTATCCTTTTAGTAGAGGAAGGCTACCGATTTGTTTGAGTTAATTTTATATCTAGCGTTTTGGGATCATATGTATACTATGTATCATCTGCAAATAGTGATATCTTTATCTCATCCTTTCCAATTTGTATCCCTTTGACTTCCTTTTATTGTCTAATTGCTCTAGATAGAACTTCTTGTACTTCTGAATAAATAGGGAGAGAGAAGGCAGCCTTGTCCCTAATCCTAGTGGATTGCTTCAAGTTTCTCTCCATTTATATGACTTTTATTATTTTACCATATTTTAGGTATGGGACTTGAATTCCTGACCTTTCCATGTCTTTTAACATGAAGGGGTGTTGTATTTTATCAAATGTGTTTTCAGCATCTAATGAGATGACTATGTGGTTTTTTTCCTTTCAATTTGTTTGTATAGTGGATTATATTGATGGGTTTCTTTATATTGAACCATCCCTAGATCCCTACAATGAAGCCTGCTTGACCATATTGAGTAATCATTTTGATGTGTTCTTGGATTTAGTTTGTGAAAATAATTGGTATTATGTCCTGTTTGAATATCTGATAGAATTCTTCATTAAAACCATCTAGCTCTGTGCTTTTTTTGTTTGCATGACTTTTAATGACTGATTCCATTTCCTTAGGAATGATGGGACTCTTTAGATGGTTGATCTGATCCTGATTTAAATTTTATACCTTTTATCTGCCTGGAGTATCATCTATTTCATCTAGATTTTCCAGTTTTGTTCAGCATAGGCTTTTATAGTAGGAACTGATGATTTTGTTTTAAATTTTCTCAGTTTCCTGTTGTTATATCTCCATTTTCATTTCTGATTTTGTTAATTTGGATACTGTCTCTGTGGTCTCTAATTAGTTTGGCTGACGGTTTATCTATCTTCTTGATTTTCTCAAAGAACCAGCTCCTAATTTTCTTGATTATTTGTATAATTCCTTTTGTTTCTACTTGGTTGATTTCAGTCCTGAGTTTCATTATTTCCTGCCATGTACTCTTCTTGGATATATTTGCCTCTTTTTGTTCTAGAGCTTTCAGATGTTCTGTTACACTACTATTGTATAATCTCTCCAATTTCTTTATGAAGGTACTTTACCTATGAGATTTCCTCTTAGCACTGCTTTCATTGTGTCCCATGAGTTTGGGTATGAAGTGTCTTCATTTTTGTTAATTTCTACAAAGTCTTTAATTTCTTTATTTCCTTCCTGACCAGGTTATCATTGAGTAGAGAGTTGTTCAGCTTCTATAAGTATGTGGGCTTTCTCTTGTTTTTATTTTTATTAAAGAGCAGCCATAGTCCATTGTAATCTGATAGAATGCATGGGATTAATGCAATGTTCGTGTATCTCTTGAGCCTTGTTTTGTGTCCAATTATATGTGCATTTTTGGAGAAGGTACAATGAGGTGCTGAGAAGGTATATTCTTTCTTATTTTTTTTTAGGGTTAAATGTCCTGTAGATAGCTTTTAAATTAATTTGGTTCATAACCTCTATTAGTTTCACTGTGTCTGCTTAGTTTCTGTTTCTTTGATCTGCCCATTGCTGAAAGTGGAGTATTAAAGTGTCTGACTATTTCTGTGTGAGGCTCAATTTGTGCTTTGAGCTTTAGCAATGTTTCTCTTACAAATGCCAATGCCCTTGCATTTGGGGCATAGATGTTCAGATTTGAGAATTCATCTTGATGGATTTTTCCTTTGATGAGTATGACGTGTCCTTCTCCATCTTTTTGATAACTTTTTTTGAAAGTCTATTTTATTGGATATTAGAATGGCTACTCCTGCTTGTTTCTTAGGATCTTTTGCTTAGAAAATTTTTTTACAGCCATTTACTCTGAGGTAGTGTCTATCTTTGTCACTGATGTGTGTTTCCTATATGCTGCAAAGTACTGGGTCCTAGTTATGTATCCAGTCTCTTAGCCTATGGCTTCTTATTGAGGAGTTAGAGTTTATTGATGTTGAGAGATATTAATGACCAAAGACAGTTGATTCCTGTTATTTTTGTTATTAGAGGAGGAATTATGTTTGTGTACTTCTCAACTTTTGGGTTTGTTGTGAGAAGATTAATTTCTTGGTTTTTCTTGGGTGTAGTTTCCTCCTTGTATTTCAGTTTTCCTCCTATCATTCTTTGTAGAGTTGGTAGGGTAGAAATATATTGCTTAAATTTGGTTTTGCTATGGAATATCTTGGTTTATCCACCTATCATAATTGAGAGTTGTGCTGGGTATAGTAACCTGGGCTGGCATTTGTGTTCTCTTAGGGTCTGTATCACATCTGTCTATGATCTTCTGGCTTTTAGAGTCTCTGTTGATAAGTCTGTTGTAATTCTAATAGATCTGCCTTTATTTTTTATTTGACCTTTTTCCCTTACCTCTTTTAAAATTCTATGCTTTGGGCACTTGGTGTTTTGATTTTTATATGACCAGAGTAATTTCTTTTCTGGTCCTCCTCAAGGTCATCTATCTTCTTCATCAGGTGGGATTTCTATCAAAATCTTGCTTTTCAAGAATGTTAGGGTATCCAGGGTTTGCTGTGGTGGGATAAACTGGGTTCTGATGTTGCCAAGTGGCATTGGTTTCTGTTACATGTAATGTTGCACTTGCCTCTAGCCATCTGGTTATCTCTGGAATTAACTGGCCTTGCTGTGTCTGACTGGAGCCTATCCCTACTTTGAGCCTGGTTATGTTGGATTTCATTGAGTCAGGCTGTGTCTGGATGTGTGAGGGAGTCTGGAGCACCTGATCTGTGAGACAACCTCCTGAGTGTCAAGCTGACTCTGGGTATGGGCAGTGTGTGTGTGTGTGTGTGTGTGTGTGTGTGTGTGTGTGTGTGTTGGGGGGAGGGGTGCTGGAGCACAAGATCTGCTACTGGGTGAAATTTTGTACCTGAAGGAAGATGTGTTTACAGCAGAGTGGGTGGTCCTGTGCCCTCTGGGCCCTTGGCAGGGAAGAGGGGAATCTCAGTTAGGCCAGGTATTGAGGTGGGGGGGCTAACCTGTGATCCTGGTGGTGGCAGAACTCCTGTGGTTCAAGCTCTCCAGTTACTTTTTAACATAAAGGAACTCCATGAATTACAGGTATATTTTCAGCCCCTGGGAAGAAGATGAGTATCAGAAGTCCAGATTATTGTGAGGTACATGGCAAATTAAAAGCCAGTCTGAAACTTTGACCTAAAAAAAAAAAAAAAAAAAAAAAAGATGAAAGGAACTTTTGTCTGAGTGTTAGAATTGTCTAAAATGGCTATAGTTTAGACTTTCCAGTGAAGCAATGCATGAGGGGTAACTTTAGGAGAGGTGCTTAGTTGGGTGGTCTCGAGATCAGGGTCTCTGTTAAAAACTCATGTGCCCACTGAAAATAACATTATTTACACTATGATTGAGTTACTGAAACAGTCACTCTACTTCTCTTCATGGAACCCTCCCCCCCATATTGTCAGAAGCTCTTATGTTACACAACACCAAAATCATTTCCAGATGTCTCTGTGTGCATCACTAGGCTTTTCAGCTACCGAAACAATGTCTAAATTAGCCTCTCTTCTTTACAAATTATCTTGTCTACAATATTTTGTGATAGCAACTGAAAACAGTCTAAGAAAAGACCATAAACTCAAATAACTGAATGGCTCATTGCTCTAGTGAATGGAATAAAATTCTCGAAAGTCTTTTAAATAAAACAATATAAAATGTGTTGAGGATTTTACTACAGAAGAAATTGCAGAGTTTCAGAGTGGTTCAATTCTTTGTTGGTAGTATCTATTTCTCTTCTATAGCTCTATTGCACTGCAGAGTTTAAAAGTTTATTTTACTCATAAAAAATCGAATAGGATTTCAGCCATAATACCAAAATTAAGATCAGTTATTGCATGTTATTGTAGGTTTCAACTAAACCAATGAAAACTGAGCAGATACAAAAGAATTCACCTGTGTGCCTCTTTGATATAACCCAGAGAAGAATGACCACACCCTTCCTTCTGTATTCCTGCCAGCACAGGAAAGAAAAGTTCAAGGTACATAAATGTTGCTAAGATGTCATGAACAGTCACCGAAAGAATGTGCAATGCTGCCTCCATCTCCTTAATGTGAGAAACAGTCATCAGCAGTTACTCATCAGGGCAGAGAAAACATTGAATCTAAAGAGTTTCAGGAGTCTGCTTTGGGTCTTTCCAGGTAAGAACTTCAGCATGTGTAATACTAGACTGCTTTACACTCTTTCTTCCCTCTTGGGGAGATTTCCCTGAGAGCAGTGATGGGAACCCTTGAGATGTCTCTGAGGCCAGTTCTAGCTCATGATTGAGATGCTATTTGTATTTGGCCATAACATCCTGATTTTAACAAACTCAACCAACCTTTATACAAGATGAGACCTGATAGAATCCTTATTGTACATAAATTTCATCTCTATATTTGTATCAGTGTAGTAGCTATTTTAAGTAAAGTAGAAAAGCAAATATCTTTAAAGTTATTTCAAAAATCCATTACTAAAAGTCTATTTAACCAGTTGCCCCATGGTTTGCGTTACTCTTCGAAAACATGACACTAAAATATACAAGCATCAAAGTGTTACACATTATTGAACTTGTGCCCAATTTTACTTTATTTATAAAACCTTTTCTCACTGGGTGGTGCTGGCACATGTTGTTAATACCAGTACTCAGAAGGCAGAGGATGGTGGGTCTCAGAGTTTGAGATTAGTGTGATCTATAAGGCGAGTTTCAGGATAGCCAGGGCTAGAAAGAGAAACTCTTTGTTGAACAAACAACAAAAAAGAGAAAACTTACTCATGACTGTAATTATTAAAGTTTTCATGAAGAGAGAAGGGCATAAACAAAGGAGATAAGCATGGTCATTGGTCATCCTCCTACCTGTGTGTTTGCTTATCAATATAGAAAAAAAAAACCCAATTGTCTTAGCATAGTTCAATATTTTGAAATTTGTAAATAAATATATAGTATGCAACATTTGATAGTTTTAAAACTCATTTCCATCCTCTTCTTTGTGAACAAGAACATGTTGGCCATAAATATTTTGAGGAAAAAAGTATAGACCAATGAGTAAACAACATAAGTGCTGGTATTGTAATTGTGTACTGAACATCGCATGCTAAGTATCTTAGCCTTATTTTGTCTATATTCCTCTCACTCTATCAGCCTCATTAAAAAGCCAGTTAGTTATTTTTTTTGTTCCTTTTGTTTTTCTTAAATACACTGAATGGTGAAGATTTCCATGAATTTTCATCCATTTTATTTCTATATACTTGAACTAGGTATCAGATTAATACCCGTATCTTATCAACCACTGTTCAATATCTTACCATGTATGGCCAATGACATGCAAATTTTGTGATTCACAACACTTATCTTATTGTATTAAATTTGACATCTTCCATTCTAGTTCTTGGCTGCCATATGACTCTTCCTAGCTAAGCTGTCTTAAGATGACTGTTGGCTATGTTGATCCTCATTATCTCTGTGAGCTGTCTCCTTACTTCCAACCTTTATACTGTATGTGTACCTGTCAAATACCTGGATATAATACTAAGCTTGAGCTTTCTCCTAAGGAGCAAAGTAAGGCTGTCATGACTGCATGACTTCAAAATAGAAGAACAGTGCTAACAACCATCAAAATCCAAGACACACTCCAAGTTTCACTATATTCTTAATGACAGTAAAATATGTCACATTTATGCACTTGAGTCAAAGATACTAAGTTCCTAAGGAGGTATGAATAGATAACCTCAGAAATGGCTACTCATTTATCTAGAGTAAATTTCCATCTTAATATCCCTGAAGTATAAAAAACTAAAAATTGTGTTGAGGTCTTCATATCTACTGAAACTATAAAATCACAGATAGAGACCAGCAAGATATCAGTGGGTAAAAATACTTCCCCCTATGCATAATGATCCATTTTGATCCCAAGATTTATGTGATAGAAGGAGAAACCACATGTGCATTCATGGCAATTTAACAAATAAATTTAACAAAAAAAAATCTAGCATAGGTCCACAATCACTCATGTTCCTAATGATGTTAATATTTCCATGTTATGATTTTCAAAAATTAAAACTCTCTTTTTGTTGTTTGGCAAACTTTATTGAAAAACTTGAAGTTTGATTATATTCACCGACTAGAGCCCTCATTTGAAATATCTAACAAAACCAGATTTCCTTCCTAAGAATAATTTTACTTGATTTTAATTGTCTATCTGATCTTTACATGTTACAGTTTCTAAAACTCAATGCACATAGAGTCTAAGTACCAGATAAATAAGCATCTTCTATTATATTTATCAATGACACTGACATTCACATATTTTTAAAAAGTCTAATCATTTAAATGGAGTGGAATAATTTGCTCTGATTGCTAACATTCTCAGTTATCAAACATGAAGTGATATAAAAGGTGAGCTCTTTCAACTGCATTGTGTTGCGGCACTTGACAGAAACCCATCCAGTCACCTTCTTTCATGAATTTCTCAATTCCCTTCTATTTACTTGAAATGCAGAAAACTGTCATCCCACTCCAAAGAAATTATGTTATAAATCTAAAGGGAAATAGCAGATCTACTAGCTCAGTTCCTTAACTCACAATTAGGAAGCATGGCACTCCCAAAGGCAGTGTGCTTAGTACAGAAATCAGACACAATCTGAATTCCGGGCGTTTGTCTTTATCTCAGTACACTTCCTGAGTGAACGATGAGAACAAGAGATACCAAACGAATGAATACTTTTCTCAAACTGTCATCTCCGTGGAAGCCAACTTCAGATATATAGGTCTGTTCATCTTGATGATTATATAATAGAGGCATATATTAATGAATGTTTATCCATATGTAACATTATAATGTATAGCATTTATGTATATTAATAGGTATTTAATATATTATAATATTTAGAAGACATTTTACTGTCACATATAGTCAATTTTAGTTGCTATTAACATATCATATAGAGATGCCATCATCTCCATTTCCCTACAATAAATAATTGTTTTGCTTCAAAAGAAATTCTTTAGAGTAATCATCCTTGTTAATGGATGGAAGATGTTCTGGAATTGATTTCCCAAATAAATAAAGAACAATGAACAATTAGGTACAATGTAACAAAGCAAAAGGCTCGCCGATTCATTTTGCTGATTCTTTCATTCAACATATATTTAAATGACTAATAACCTGCTTGATCTTATAGAAATTACAGAAAGTATCACAGATAACAAGAATTCAGATAGGAGATTTACTATGAAATTAAATTTAATTTAATTTAAACATTTTGGAAATCCCCAATGGAAGGAAAGTTTTTAAGGTATGACAAATTCAGTGAAGATATGACCTTATCTTTGAGCTAAAGAATCTTACCCTGAAAGAACATGGCTTTATCTGATATTTTTAAATTATGTATTATTTACTTTCCAAATGTTGTTCCTGCTTTCAGTCCCCTCATACAGGGTTCCTCCCCTACAACCCCCTTTTTTTGCCTCTGAGCAGGTACCCCACCAGGTATCCTCCCACCCTAGTGCATCAAGTCCCTTTAAGATTAGGAGCATCTCCCACTGAGGCCACAAGGCAGCCCTCTGCTACATATGTGCCAGGGGCCTTGGACCAGCCTCTGTGCTTTATGGTTGGTAGCTTAGCCTCTAGGAGCTCTGAGGTGTCCAGGTTAGTTGACATTCTCAGTCTCCCCGTTGGGTTGCCATTGCCTTCAGGGCTTTCAGTCCTTCCTCTAACTCTAGCATAGGAGTCCCCTACTTCTGTCCAATGTTTGCCTGTGGGTATCTGCATCTGCCTTAGTCAGCTGTTAGAGCCTATCAGAGGACAGCTATGCTAGGCTCCTGTCACAAGTACAACATAACATCACTAATGGTATCAGAGAATGGTACCTACCCGTGGAATGAGTCTTTAATTGTGCTTGTCACTGGTCAGCAATTCCTTCAGTCTCTCTTCCATCTTGTTCCTGTATTTCTTTTAGACAGGATCAAATTTGGACCAAAAATTCTGTAGGTTGGTTGGTTTCCCCATCGTTCCACTGGGGATCCTATCTGGCTCCTGGAGGTTGTCTCTTCAAGTTCCATAGCCCTGTTTTGGTCATTTCAGCTAAGGTCACACACATTGACACCTGTAAGTCCCAGGTCTCTGGGACTATTTAGAGACTTCTCCCCACACTGTGAACCATAGCAAGTGCATATTTTCATTAATTCTCCTGGCACTCTGGGCCTCTCTTCTGTCTCTCCTCATGTGGGGGGATGTGGAGATTAACCTGGTGGAACAAGTTTGGGATGGAGAACTAAGTGCCACAGGCTCCTGTGACTCAACAGAGTCCTGATCCACTATACACAGTGTATGATCATCATAGTTCCCAGTATACCTGTGAGATAACACAAAGGACCTAAAGCCAGCCTGGTGGCTGCTTCCCCTGGCTTTATGGAAATCTCCACAGGGAATTGGACTCTCATCTACAGGCTCATGGGCTAAGATATAACCAACACAGTTTGTACCCCAATTTGCCCTTGAACACATAAACATACCCTAATTGGTTAAAAAGGCTATATATAAGCTTATATAATATACAATAAAGTAAGATCTGCACTCTGATGCTGGTCTCCAGAGTCTGAATGCCAGGCATTGTCTTGGACTCCATCTCAGTTTACCCCTCACTTCCCAGTCCCTGTTACCACATCTCTACAACTTATCCTACCCTCTTCTTCACCTCCCTATCATTCCTTCTTCCACCCAGTCCCTCCTTCCTTCTGCCTCCCATGACTATTTTCATTCCCACTAAATGTGATCCAAGTATCCTCACTTGGGCCTTCCTATTTGTTTACCTTCTTTGTGGGGTGTATCATGGGTATTCTGCACTTTTTGGCTAATATCCACTTACCAGTGAGTATATACCATCTATGTCCTTATGGATCTGGTTTACCTTACTCAGAATAGTATTTTATTGTTCCATCCTTTCGTCTGAAAAATTCATGCTGTCCTTGTTTTTAATAGCTAAATAGTGTTTTGTTGTTTTACCCGACATTTTTACAATGAATGTAATAGGCATCAGTCAAAGGGGAACTAGAGAAATCCTAGAGTTCTAGGAAGGTAAAGTACAGAGGAAATGGCACCATACTAGAAGTCTAGAAACAGTGCAGGTTCACCTAAGTGAGGCAGATGCTGTATGAAGACACAAACGTGTGGACATCAGAGCCTGTGGCTCCATGAGCAATGTGAAGAGGTGTATTCTCTTTGTCCTAACAGAAGAGGAAGACTCTGGAGGCTTTTGGAGCTGTTAAGTAAAAGAAAAACTTTCCACTATCAGAACCTCTTTCAGCTGGAATATAGCCAGCAAATGGGAGCAGAGACATCATAGATATAAACTTATTACTTGAAAAGATTATGAATGTGGACCTGGTAAATTTAAGAGCAAACAACAAACAGCCCTGTTCCAAACAAGGTGAACAATAGACCACTGACCTCCACACCTGTGCTCTGGGATGACCTCCACACCTGTGCTCTGGGATGACCTCCACACCTGTGCTCTGGGATGGCTTGACTCAAACTCAAGATCTCAGAGCTTTTCAAAGGAAGTGAGTCAGCTCACTTCAGAGAAACAGAAAAGGAGCAAGTGCACAGTGTACAAACGTACTTAGTTTTATTGAAAGAAGAACACGAAATTTTATTTTAAATAATGTTAAAAGTATCAAAAATACTTATTTTATTCAGTACCAGAATAATGTATGTCAAATTCCAATTCTAAATACAATCTATTATGAATTAATAAGATAGTTATCTAATAGATAGAGGAGGCTTCTTTTTCTAGTTGTCTCAACGGTTGTACTCTTTTCTATTGGCAGTGACTACACACAAAGAAGAAAATGTATTACAAGAAGATTTAGATCAGTCATGACAGAAGGAGACCTAATGAACTAAGCAACTAATATGTACTTATACACATCTTATCACTTTTCAGTATGGACCAACCACTCTTGCCTCTGTCATGAATATGCTTCCATCTAGAAGGGATGCCTGTTTGAACTTCTTGAAGGAAAAGTTATTCTTAGACATTTTATGGTTTGAAGGAACCAGACTTGACATTCCTGCAATTTTTTGGTTAATAAAAAGAAGAGAGAATGAGAAATATGCTTAATCCTATCTTATTAGATAAAAGGTTTGAGAAGGTCAAATGGAGATGTTGTGGGCTGGAAACTCACTAAAAATCTTTAAGGGAGAATCATTAACGCTCTTGCAAAGGTCGGATGTATTGTTATATTTTTACTGAGTTTTGATTTGAGCTAGAATAAAAATGAGATAAAATAGTACAAGACCAAAGTAAAATTAAGACCTGGCTGTTCAAGAGGGGAAAGATGAAAGACATGTCTGAGTGTAAATGTTAAAAAACAGAGGCCCTTGGCCCTATGAAGGTTCTGTGCCCCAGTGTAGGGGAATGCCAGGGCCAGTAAGCATGAGAAGATGGGGTGGCAAGCAGGGGGAGGGGGGAAGAAACAGGGGTTTGTTCTTATTGTGGTTTTTTTTGTTTTTTGTTTTTTTGTTTTTTGTTTTTTTGTTTTTTGTTTTGGAGGGGAAACTGGGAAATATGACATGTAAATAAAAAAAATCTAATTTAAAAAAAAAAAACAGACAGGGATTGCATTCTTCTCTCTCCCAAGTGGTACTGAGTCATCCTCACTTGGGCACTTCACCTTGTTGACCTTTCTGAATTCTGTTGACCATATCTTGAGTATTATTGTCTTAGTCAGGGCTTCTATTCCTGCACAAACATCATGATTAAGAAACAAGTTAGGAAGAAAAGGATTTATTTAGCTTAAACTTCCATGTTGCTGTTGATCACTAAAGGAAGTCAGGACTGGAACTCAAGCATGTCAGGAATCAGGAGCTGATGCAGAGGCCATGGAGGGCCTTGCTGACTTGCTTCCCTTGGGTTCCACATCCTTTTGGATCTGTGTTACCTCACTCAGGATGATAATTTCTAGTTCCATCCATTTGCTAGCAAAACTCAGGATACGCTCATTCTTAATAGCTGAGTAGTATTCTGATGTGTAAATGAACCGCATTTTCTTTTTCCATTCTTCTGTCCTGGGACATCTAGGTTGCTTCCAACTTGTGGCTATCACAAATAAAGCTACTATGAACATAATGGAACATGTGCCCTTGTGGCATGGTAGAGCATCTTTTGGGTATATTTTCAAAGGTTGTATAGCTGGGTCTTCAGGTAAGTCTATTTTCAATTTTCTGAGGAATCTCCAGATTAATTTCCAGAGTGGTTGTACCAGTTTGCAATCCCACCAGAAATGGAGGAATGTTCCTCTTTCTCCACATCCTCTCCAACCTGTGTTGTCACTTGAGGTTTTGGTCTTAGCCATTCTGATTGGTGTAAGGTGGAATCTCAGGATCACTTCAGTATGAACTAATTAGTACACTCAGAGCTCCCAGGGACTAAACCACCAACCAAAGATTACATATGGTGAGAATAATGGCTCAGGAGCATATGTATAGCAGAAGATGGCCTAGTCGGTCATCAATGGGAGGAGAGGCTCTTGGTCCTGTGAAGGTTCTATGCCCCAGTGTAGGGGAATGCCAGGGCCAGGAAGTGGGAGAGGGTGGGTTGGTGAGCAAGAGGAGGCAGGAGGAAACAGGGTTTTTTTTTCTTTTTTCTTTTTTTTGTTTTCTTTTTTAGGAGGGGAAACCTGGAAAGGACATATCATATGACATGTAAATAAAGAAAATATCTAATAAAAAATGCTCACTAGAATGATAGTTATGATCATAAAAAACACTTAGACATCATAATTTATAACAAGATGCAATTAATACTGTTACAATCCCAGAAAGTCAAATTTTGACTGTATCTTGGACAAGTTATTTAATGTGCTTCTGTATCCATAAACTGGGGTTAACCACCTAGTAGTTTACTGTAAAACTAAATAAATTTGTGCTTCTCTACAAATCATCAGAAACAGTCTGGAAGTAATAGCTATTACAATGATTTCATCAGTGTTTTCTTGAATGGCATATGTGAAAATTTGGGTTTTAAAATGACAACTACCATATAATTAGACTGTTTCAGTGACAAACACCAAATCTCTCTATATAAGGTAAGACTTCAAGGAAGGTATCCCAAATGTTAATGAGCTTGTCGGGGCACTTTTACTTGTTTTCCAAATTTTTTAATGAGCTCATTTTTCTTAAGTGAAAGTGTAAGAGAGTCAGTTATTTTTTAACTGCAAACTTTGTCTTCAGATAGCAGACATATTTTTCTTTTCTTTTTTATTAGATATTTTCTTTATTTACATGTCATATATCTCCTTTCCCAGTCTTCCCTCTGAAAAAAAGTAAAAAAAAAAATAATAAAATAAAATAAAACTCACAAACCTGTTCCCTCCCCTATCCCCCTGCTCACCAACCCACCCTCTCCCACTTCCTTGCCCTGGCATTCCCCTACACTGGGGCATAGAACCTTCACAGAACCAAGGGCCTCTCCTCCCATTGATGACCGATTAGGCCATTCTCTGCTATACATATGCTACTGGAGCCATTAGTTCCACCATGTTTACTCTTTGGTTGGTGGTTTAGTCCCTGGGAACTCTGAGGGTACTAGTTAGTTCATATTATTGTTCGTATTAAGGGGCTGCAAACCCTTCAGCTCCTAGGGTCCTTTCTCTAGTTCCTTCACTAGGGACCCTGTGCTCAGTCCAATGGATGGCTGTGAGCCTCTACTTCTGTATTAGTCAGGTACTGTCAGAGCCTCTCAGGAGACAACTATATCAGGCTCCTGTCAGCCAGCATTTCCTGGCATACACAATAATGTCTAGATTTGATGATTGAATATGGGAAGGATATCCAGGCAGAGCAGTCTCTGGATTGTCCTTCCTTCAGTCTCTGCTCCATAGTTTGTCTCTGCAACTCCTTCCAGGGGTATTTTGTTCCCCCTTCTAAGAAAGACCGAAGTATCCACACTTTGGTCTTCCTTCTTCTTAATTTTTTTTGTGGTTTATGGATTGTCTTTTGGGTATTGTGAGCTTCTGGGCTAATATCCACTTATCAGTGAGTACATACCATGTGTGTTCACCTCACTCATGATGATATTCTCCAGATACATCAATTTCCCTAAGAATTTCATAAATTTATTGTTTTTAATAGCTGAGTAGTACTCCATTGTGTAGATGTACCACAACTTCTGTATCCATTCCTCTGTTGAGGGACATCTGGGTTGTTTCCAGTTTCTGGCTATTATGAATAAGACTGCTATAAACATAGTGGATCATGTGTCCTTATAACATGTTGGAGCATCTTCTGGGTGCCCAGGAGTGGTATAGCTGAGTCATCTGGTAGTACTATGTCCAATTTCCTGAGGAACCACCAAACTGAATTCCAGAGGGCTTGTACCAGCTTGCAATCCCACCAGCAATGAAGGAGTGTTCCTCTTTCTCTACAACCTTGCCAGCATCCGCTGTCACCTGAGTTTTTGATCTTAGCCATTGTGATTGGTGTGAGGTGGAATCTCAAGATTGTTTTGATTTGTATTTCCCTGATGACTAAGGATGTTGAACATGTCTTTAGGTGCTTCTCAGCCATTCTGTATTCCTCAGTTGAGAATTCTCTGTTTAGCTCTGTACCCCATTTTTAATAGGGTTATTTGGTTCTCTGGAGTCTAAGTTATTTTTAAGAACTCAAGGTGCTTTTGTGTCTTGGTTGTATCCTATGAAATTGAGATTTGAGCTCCCTGATTCGCTGACTGCCTTGACTACTCAATAGCTGCTTTACTTCAGGATCCCACACTCTCCTGGCCTTCTTCCTGTGTGGCTGCATTTCCTTTTCTGCAGTTGTGCTCCGTATCCCTAGATCAACTCTATACTGGCGCCTCCTCAGAACTCAGAGAGAGCTTAGCACTTTTGTCCCCTCCACTTTTACTTCCCCTTTGAGTGATATCACCCAGGCCCCAGATTTAGTTGAAATGCCATTGATATAGATGTTTATTGTCAGGTTTGCATTTCTCCCTTGATCTCCATGCTCAAACATTCAGCCAGCTGCTTTATTTGAGTGCTTTGATTAACATTAAAATCCAAAGCTCTTATTTACCTGTCTCTTCTTCCCTTGAACCAAGCATTGATAGTGCAACCTTGCATAAGCCATTACCACCTATCTGAACTACTTGGCCTTTTCTTACCTCATCTTTTTCCTTTGTCTATTGTCTCCTCCTTAGGTTTCTATCCCACCTCAATCTAGTCTCCATGTTAGGATTTTTAAGGGCTGGTGAGATGACTCACTGGGTTAGAGCACCCACTGCTCTTCTGTAGGGCATGAGTTGATTTGCATTTCTCTGATCACTAAGGACTTTGAACATTTCTTTAGGTATTTCTTAACCATTCAAGATTCTTCAGTTGTGGTTTCTCAGTTTAGTTCTACACCTCATTGTTTGATCGGGTTGTTTGTATTTTTGGTGATTAATTTCTTGAGTTCTTTATATATTTTGGATATTCGCTCTCTATCAGATGTGGGGTTAGTGAAGATTTTTTTTCCCAATCTGTAGGTTGCTGATTTGTCTTATTGACTATGTCCTTTGCCTTACAGAATATTTCCAATTTCATGGGTTCCATTTATCAATTCTTGATCTTAGAGCACGAGTTATTGTAGTTCTGTTTAGGAAATTTCCCCCTATGCCAATGAGTTCAAGGCTCTTTCCCATTTTCTCTTCTATTAGATTGAATGTATCTGGTTTTATGTTGAGGTCCTAGGTCCACTTGTACTTGTACAAGGTGACAAATATGGGTCTGTTTTCATTCTTCTACATACAGACAGCCAGTTAGACCAGCACTATCTATTGAAGATGCTTTCTTTTTTCCATTGTATATTTTTGGTGTCTTTGTCAAAGATCATGTAACCCTAAGTGTGTGGTTTTATTTCTGGGTCTTCAATTCTATTCCATTGATAAACATGTCTGTCTCTATATCAATAACAGGCAGCAGGTCCAGTGAAAGGCCCAAAGTGGGATCCAGCTCAAGGGAAGTTCCCAAGACCTGACACTATTACTGAGGCTATGGAGTTCTCACTTGGGATCTGTCATGACTGCCCTCTGAAATACCCAACAAGCAGCTGAGTCAGATGCAGGTATTTCCACTCAACCAATGGAAAGAAGCAGCTGGCCCCTGTTGTTGAATTAGGGAAGGCTGAAAGAAGCTGAGGAGAAGGGCAATCTTGTAGGAGGACCAGCAGTCTCAATTAATCTAGACCCCCAAGATCTCTCAAACACTGGGTCACCAAGCAAACAGCATACACCAGCTGATATGAGGCCCCCAACACACATACAGTAGAGAACTTCCAGGTCTGTGTTCATTTAGAGATGATGCACTTAACCCTCAAGAGACTGGAGGCCCCAAGGAGTTTAGAGGTCAGGTGGGGTTGTGGGTGGTGGTGGTGGTGAGGAGGTGTGGGATGTGAAACATTTGGAGGGTGGAAGGGGGTTGGGGAATGAAATATGAAGTGTAAAAAATAAATGAATTTAATAAGAAAAAAGAATATTAAAGAAAAAAAATAAAAATGAAGTAACTTAAAAAAGAGAGGGAAATAAATAAATCTGTAACTATTACATGACATCTGTGTAGACATAGTGATTAACCAAACCAATTTTAAGAGAAAATTGTAAGTAAAATAGAAATGTTGCAAAATTTCATTGTATCTAGAAATTCACAGACATAGAATTCCATTAAGCAGGGGAGAAACTCTGTTGGTAGAGTGCTTGCTTGTCTAGCAAGTTCAAAGCCCTTGGTTCAGTTCCCAGTGCTGTTATACCCAGCTGTGATAGTGTGTACCTCTGGTCATAGCACAAGAGAGGGGAAGGCATGTGGTTCAGAAGATCAAGTCATCTTTAGCTAAACATAGTGAGTAAGAAGCCAGTATGTTACACATGAGGCACTGTCTTGAAAAATAAATAGAAGCCACAATTCTAGTCTCATTGCAATGTCATCAGCACAACCCACTGTGCTTACAGGTATATCCTCAGCTGTTCCTGGACCTATGGCCCTCCAGTTTTATCTTGTTATGGTTTAATGATTTGCTGGCCAGATGGCACTTTTAAAATAATATCTTAGTAAATTTCTCACACATCTCATAAAGATGTCCCCCCCCCCCGGAAGGTATACTTTGATATCCTTTCCTTCCCTCCCACACCAACTGTGCACAGCCTCTTTTACTAAACTTTCTACCAAGGTACAAACTTCTCCATATAGGAAATAGTATTATATGTCATCAGAATGTAATGGTGCATTTATAATATTCACAGTAGGGTTACACAATCATTTTCTGAAAGTTGAAGAGTTGTGTCCTTTAACTCCTCAACATCACATTGAAAAACTGTTATCATTAACATTGTTTACATATGGAGGAAAGAATTGCAGAAGGCTAAATAAAAGTAGTTTGAGTTATATGGAAATGGATTAGCCAGCTTGTACAATGTTTGACATCTGCAGAAACAAGTCAGGAAATAAAATAAGATTACCAGAGTTTCTTCATGGTTACAGACTAACACATGACAGGTAAGGGATTCGAAACATGTGAATCAGGCATATTTATGCAAAACTGTCAGAAGGTAAAAAAGTACTCCATCTCTTAATTTTTTTCAACATTTCAGAAGAATAGAAAATACTCTTGTCCATTTTTCTCACTTACAAAAAGTTTACAGCTTTAATTTTGGCAAACACTTTCTTCCATACAAATTGTGAAAGGGCCATTTTCAAGCATGGCAGGAAGATCCTCTATTCTGAAATGTGTGCATATAAGCACTGTCCCCTTGCATAATGAATAAAATAATAACTCATATGGCTAGGACTGTAAAATGAAATACAAATTCAGATATCCTCCATTTACTAATTTATAAGGCAGACATTGAATATTTAATGGTTTTATGAATTAATAGAAAAGCTCTAATGCCCAGAGAATGGATGGGCTGTGCGTGAACAACTCTTCCTGTGACCATGTCCCTCAGAGCATTTATTTGCAAAGGATACAACAGGTAAGAACTGGGATTTTAAGAAAATTTAGAGAGCTTCTCATGAAGAGCACTGGATTCATACCCAAGATTCCCAGCATTTTAATAAGATGTTGGATTAATGTGCAAGGAATCAGTGTAAGGAGATGATGTTGTGTCTTAAAGCCAAATATCTGATTTTATCCTAAGATAATTTCAAATATAAAGTGTAGATTTTGCTCACAAATTCATTTAGAATTCTCATTTCTTTTCTCATTTCTTTCCAAATTTAGCCAGCTTGATTGAAAATATCATCTGTCCTATCATGAAAAGCTCCTCTCTCATACAAATAAGGAAACCACCTTGATTGAAGTTATCGAGGATCAGTGCATAATAGAAAACATATGCTCAGTACCCTTCTCTGTAAAGATCCACACATTTACACCAAAGCTGGAAGTCTACTACCCCATATTTCACACTGTGCCTCCCATCACGGCATCTGCATGCCTGCGGCTTCCTTCTCCAGACCACAATTTATTTGGCATGTTTGAGTCTCCAAAGATTCCCCTCTGTGATTCATCTGCCCCCCCCCCACAGCCCTGCAGAAAACTAAATTCTCTTTCACTTGCTATTGGAAGTTTTTTTTCCCCATAATCATCAATAACACCCAGTCCAGAGATTACTGCTTTCAGCTGCATGGGCAGATGCTCGCACTCTCCCGTCTCCCGTCTAACTTGCTAATTAAATAGAGCTATAAATTATCTATGAGTCACAGACACCCTGCTGCAGAAGTAAATGGCATGCCCGAGTTAGTGTTCCTGTGTTCCTATTTTTTTTCTATATTTTACACTTTTCCTTACTTTCAGGCAAGATACCACATTGCTGTAAGTCTGTGTTTTTCTATACTTTTCTCTCTCCAGTATTTTTTTTAATTAATTTTCTTTGGATTTTAAAATTGCATTGTTAGTGCAAATTTATGTTTATTTTTTATTTATAAAAAGTACTACTATAGAAAATACTTGAGAGTTGTGAACTGCTGAGCAGTGTGGGTAAAATAATCTTTCTCTTGTATTTCAGTTTTGTCTGCTTTTTATGTTTGCTGACAAATTGTTACTGTCCAGAAAAGAGCTTGCTTTTGTGAAGACTCAAAAGTAAACCAAATACAATGTTGTCAATTGTCCTTTCATGTTTTAAGGTTCTTAAATATTTATCAATCTTCTTTGAAATTCAAGACAATTTTTTGCAAATTCTTCACCTGGGGAAACTGAGGTATGTAAACTCACTTGTAATCTAGACTCAAGATTTTATAAGGTTAAATTGAAATGCACATTTTTTAAGCAGCTAGATTTTCTCCATTATCTTCATATTTAAAACAGATACCTACAGAGAATAATTACAGGAAATGTTGAAAAAATGGGGAGAAGTCACCCAAACTCCAATTGAAACTCCTTGTGCTGTAGATTTTATTATAGAAATTTAATATCTTTAAAAATCTTCTACCTTTTCCTATGTAAACAAAATAATCACTTATATATAGAAGATGTTTGGTTATTTAACCATACAATTAGATTGATACATTATAAGGACAAGATTAGAAGAAAGTACATATTTTATTTTACCAGATTCTGAGTGCCCTCAAAACTGAATTCATGGAGCAAAGGCATAGAAGTATTTGAAAGGCTGTGGACAAGTGAGATGAACTTGCGGCTTGGAGGGTAACAATGTGATTGACTGCCATGAACTTAAGCTAGAGAATTTTGCCAAGAGGCTTAGAAGTCTAATAGGTATATAAAGTATGGACAGAAGGTTAGGCTCTTCAATGGTTAGAAATATCACCCAGGACCTAAGGTCTTGAACTGTAGACCAAAATTCTTAGAGATACTATGGTGATTAATCATGACTGTCAAATTCATGGGGTTTGGAAGAATCAGAGAAACAATCATGGAGAAGTCTGTGAGGAAGTTTCTAAATGGAGTCAACTGAAGGGAAAAGACCAACTTGAATGTGGGCAGCAACATCCGCTGGAATGTTTTCTAGAGTGAATGCAAGGAAGAAAGTGAGCTGAGCTTCAACAATTATCTCTTTCTGTTTCCTGACTGTGGCCACAATGTGCCCATCTGCTATGTCTTCCCTGCAATGGAGGAATTTTGAGTCAAAAATTTCATTCCTTCTCCTCTTAAATTGCTATTATCATGAATTTTGTTATGGGAATGAGAAAGATTACCTAGCACAGAGAGATAGGAAGATTGTAGAAGCAATGAAGCAATGTATGGATCTGGGTTACTGGTGATCATCTCAGTCCAATCTGCCTATTCAAAATGAGACTTCATACTAACAGTTGAACATGGTCCAGATGATATAATCTTAACATGGGAAACTAGTTATAGTAACTCATTGCTTATAAATGCTAAAGAAATCTACAAGGGTAACCAGGAGGCCTGCTGCCTTCAGCTTTATTCTCCAGATACAAATCATTAGCACAGAATTAGGAAACACTAAAGGTTACCTGCACAGTACTGTGGAAGGCAGAGCAGAGTCCAGAGCAGAGAAGCTGAGGAAATCCTGCAGACTGTGACTCCAGAGTGACCTACATTAACAGAAAACAGGGTCGAAGCAGGATTGGGTAGGATTTACTTCACAGTGATACTTCACATCCTCAGAAGAAGCACAGGTGTGAAGACTGTGAATAGAGGGTTTCTTCATTAGTCTGCAGGGACCTAATCCAGTACCAATAAAAGCCAATACCACCATCATCAACTAGGGCTACTGAGAAAGAGCCTGGCTTCAGCTCACATGCTGCTCTGGGAGCTAAAGGCCTTGGGGCTGAGACAGCCAAACACATGCTCTTTTTGTAGCATATGGGATTGTTTTGTTCTTTAAGATGATGGGTGGGTAAAAAGTCATGCTCTTTGCCTCATACATACACATACATACATACATACATACATACATACATACATACATACCAACCAAGTTTAGGACACTGAGCTCTACACATGATATAAACAGATAACAGATCAGGAATCAAAACAGATCACGAATCAAAACAGAAAGATAACAGGTGATAAAGACTATTCTTATCAGACAAGGCAAAATTGAGAACCCAAATACCTACATTCTACAGCCAAAAGTATCTGCCTTCACATTTGAGACTCTTGTTTAATGGCTGTACCCACAGAAGCCAGCATTTGATGACTTGGCTTCATCAGCACAGCCTGTCAGTTAGGTTTTAAGTTAAATGTCATCCTGATATCTATGACAAGTTGCTGACTCTGTGACTCACAGACTTAAATGTCTGAAATCAATTGACATAAATTTAAAAAAATAGGTATGAGTGTCCTAAAATATAGATAGGCTAAGGAGGGGCTATGGAGGTGTTTCAGTGGGTAAAGCATTCATAAGGAAAGAGTGGGCTCCACAAGTGTGCTCCCTAGAAACTGTGTAAATGCTTGTTGGGCATGAGGGCCTATCTCTAATTGCATCTTGTAGCAGATGAACAGGTGGCTACATAGAACAACTTGACTACTTAGACTAAGAGAGTCAGTGACTCATGAGTTCCATCAGACAGTTTTTCAATATACCTGGTAAATCAATATCATTCTTTGGTCTACACAGATAATTCACATATATGAATACATATTCACACTTAAATACTCTTACACACATGCAAAATGCATACTCATGTATCAAGTACACTATACACAAAACACAAAGGAGAAATGAAAGGATGAAGACAGGCAACGTCATGTCTTAACTGCTGGCAAGCAAGATTTAAGATGCCTTGGAGTGTTTTTCCCCATGGTGTTCTGAATCTTAGAAGATGAGTAAGGCCCAAAATCAGTTTGGAAAAAATCAATGAAACTTCTTCCTTCACTGCAGAAACAGGACCTAAGAACATTCCATGCTTAACATCTAACAATATGGTGTAAGTTTTCTGGGCTCTGCTACAGCAATTTGTGGACAGCCTCTTCATTCTCACTGCACAATTATTTCTTTATATGGTCTGAACAGCTGCAGAACTGAGAAGAGTTTTAGTCAGTTGTCACTGAATACCTGAGACTGCAGTGTAGAACTACATTATAAAGCCAAGAATTACATTTCATGAGATTAATAGGCAGAAATAATTGATGTCATTCTTTATGCTCCAAGTGTTTTATGCAGTTCAACTCATTACCACTCCTGGCATTCCTGTATTGTAAGTCGGAGGGCAGGTTTTCTACCTCATCCTCATTACTTACTAGGATAGTGGAATGAGCAGGGAGAGGGAATGATCATAGAGAGCTCTTGTGTAATTCAAGAGTAAGGCTACAGAGAAGTTTATGACCCCAGACATTAGAATAGGGCAGACTAGCATTGTTCCTAAAATAGCTAAAACACAAGGTACTGGAGGGCAGGTAATATGAAGGTACAGTATATAAGACACACAATTTTCAAATAAAAATTACAAAAACCATAATCACAAGAAAGCTGATGTCAGAAGGGTGGGACACTCATCCTGTTAGTGCAAGGCTACTCTGTGAACAAACTTCTGTCAGCCTGCTTGAAAGGCATATAGTATTACTCATGGGTGGGACCTAGTATTTTTACCTTGATAGAAAGTGTATTCAAAATCAAAATTAGCGTGGAGTCACAACCCTGTGTGTGTCTTGGAGAATGTATAGCAAGACTCAACAGAAGGATAACAGGAGAACTTCCCAGAATGTGAGCAGCAACCTGGAGACTCAGATCAAATAAAAAGCTGAAATCAGCTTGACCACCGGCATTCATCTCTTCCTGATCCAGATACAGTGTACACACCTAACCCAAGGGTCTGTCTCCTTGATGAAAAAAATCTCTTCTCCCTTGGCTTTCCCTTGTTTAGCACTAATAAAGTTCCAACAAAATAAATCAATAAAATCAGTCTTTCCTTCAACTTATTTTGAACAGACAGCTGCAAGTAAATGATTGCTCAGAGCTCAGGCCCCAAAGAGACAACTCTATCACCCCATTTCCAGTTCAGAGACCAGCCTGGACCATGGAACAGAGAAGATGTGAGACCTAGAATCAGAGAAATACTGTTCTCCAGTATCAGAATCACAGAATACTGTCCTCTAGGCAGGACCATCACTGTTAAACATTTAAACGCTCTGTAGCTGTGACGACCTGTCCAAGACCCACATCTGATATCAGATTGGACCATCCACATTACACTATAGAATAGGGAAGAGTTCTCATGCTTCCAGCTCTTTCTGAGATTTATACAGTTAATAGTTTCTTGAGGAGTAACAATGATTGCCTGCAATAGTTTCTGGAGGAATGAGAATGATTGCCTACATGGTCATGCACCTGTAAGTAACCATGATTGAAGTCCTTAGTTCACCACCAACAACACTAAAAACAAAGGGGAGAATGAAAACAGAAGGAGTATATACATTATTGGAAAGAGGAAGGACATCACTAGGGATAGAACGGGGAGAAGGTAGTATTAAAGTTCTTCATATATGATCCAACAATGTAAGCCATATATGATTATACCACAGTAAAACTATGTAATTAATATACCCTAATAAAAGCTTAGAAACAATTGTCCTAATAAATATTTTGTCATATAAGCCAACTGAATAAAACAGTAAACAAGACATGAATATGAGTTATTAGAGTCACTTTTTCTTTTTTAATGAGCAGATAGCAGTTGTGGAAAGGAAGAAAGCATGGAAAGCGAAACAAGAAAAAAAAAATCCCTTCAATTCTGAGGAGGAAGACCTGGGTTCCCATTGTGACTTTGAAGCTGACATTCTTTATGATCTGGGAAAGTGCAGTTAATACTATTTCCCACAGGATTTAATGAATTTAGTTTTGAGCCTAGAGATGTTTATTAGTGAAAAAACATATAATAAACTGC
This sequence comes from Mastomys coucha, assembly GCF_008632895.1. Taxonomy (NCBI): domain Eukaryota; kingdom Metazoa; phylum Chordata; class Mammalia; order Rodentia; family Muridae; genus Mastomys; species Mastomys coucha. The sequence goes on from NW_022196906.1 coordinate 6,535,300, forward strand.
TAATGATACCTGAGGACACACATTCTAAACTCATCTGCCTGACCTGGCAAGCCAGTGAGGAACTTATTCACAAGCCAGTCCTAATACAGCTATTTTGGAGTTTAGTAAAGGAGAACATTCTCAAAGCCCAGAGCAAAATGGCGAGTGTTTTCTGTTACAGTGTGAGCTGTGATACACTGCTTTTATCCCACAGATGCTATTTAAAGTGGCAGAATCATATGACATGATTAATGAACGCAAAGGCACAGAGCAGAAATAGAACAAGGCAAAGCAATTTCAAGTGGGTAGATACTCGTTCTTTATCCTAAGATATGTCTCAAGAACTTGATGGCAGTGATGCAGCCAAACAGGGCAAGATACCACATAATGGAAATAACCATGATATGTATGATAAAATGTAGACAATTGTGCTTTGTCACAAAATAATAGCGAGTAAGAAATAAATAAATGCTAATTTCCAAGTTTTCACATTCATGTTTGAGGCAATGCACAACTATTTATTGCTCCCATCCATGTGCACTGCAAAAACTGCATTAGCTGTAATGATGCAGAAACTCTTCTGGAAAATATGATAGAATCAGAAAAATAAACCTCTGCTTTATGATCGTCAGGAATGCTTGGTCTTAGTTTCTTTGGTTTTTAAAAATACAATCAATTGGCTTCTATCTATTTCTCTGTCTCTATCACTGTACTTGACTCTGTGCCTCTCTCATGCACACACACACACACACACACACACACACACACACACACACACAAAACTGAACAACACATTGAATTCTTTCAGAGAATTGAAGTCTTAGAACAAACCATCAGCCCTAAAACTGGAAACAGGAAAATATAGAAGAATACTACTACTTGGATGGTGTCCAAGGTAGACAGTTGGTGTTAGAACATTCAGATAGACCGGGTTGAGAGTTTAAAACCCCACTGTAACAATATTGTTTTTTAAAGACTGATATGCCCAATGTCTATCTGGAAGATTTATATCACAGCTCTCTGCTGCTTATGGCAGATATGTTCACAGCAGAAGTTGTACTAAGAATGGTGGATCAGGGATTTGGGTGACTTAAAAACTCATTTGAAGTCTGTCCTGGAGTGCTTGTGTATATCTCCTAGAGATATAATGGCTGGATCTCAGATGGAGGGTAGAATCAGGAGCCATGCACGAAAAGTAGAAGTCTCTGGAAGCTAGAAAAGGCAGGAGAATCAATGCTACCCCCAATCCACCCACCCTACCCCCGACACTAACCACCACGTGACCCAGAAAACATTTCCTTGCATCACCTTGATCATTGCCCTGTGATTCTGGTTTTTCATATCTGTGTTTGAAATGACAAGAAAATTAACTAAAACAATAATCTGAGCATTCTTAGTTTTCTTTGTTCCCTACTGTTTGCCTTCCATTAACCCCCTCATACTCTCTCTCCCCTCTGCCTTCCTGCGTTTCTTTATCTAACCTGTGCTGATCTTTTAGTTTGTGGCTGTGATGGTTTGTATATGCTTAACCCAGGGAGTGGCACTATCAGGAAGTGTAGCCTTGGTGGAATAGGTGTGTCACTGTAGTCATGGACAATTAACCCCCTCTTAGCTGCCTAGAAGCCAAACTTCTGCCAGCTGCCTTCAGAACAAGAGATAGAACTCTCAGTTCCTCCAGCCAACTGTCTGCTTGGATGCTCCACGCTCCTACCTTGAGGATAATGGACTGAACCTCTGAACCTGTACGTAAGCCCCACTGAAATGTCATTCTTGTAATAGTTGCCTTGGTGATGGTTTCTCTTTACAGCAGTAAAACCCTAACTAAGACAGGGGCTGTAAAATCAGGGTAGGGTATTCATGATTTTCATATATATTTGGTAAACACCATTCCTCCTCCTTTCCTCATTGCTTCTCTCCTCCCTTTGGATTTAGGAAGGATGAATAAGAAAGCCCTACTTCCTATCCCTGACTCTTTACAAGTCTCTCACATGTTATTAATGTCAACTTTTCTTAGTTACTGAATCCAAAGGTTTTGTCACCACCTCTGATCTTCTCTCAGATCCCTCATCCAGCCTCTTAGAAAACCCTATTAGCAAGCTGTGTGTAGCAAGAATGCATTGTATTTAGTTCTATGCTGGCAGGAACAGAACGGAGCACAACAAAGTACACAACCTTACTTATGAGGGCCTTGAAAGTTACTAAATGAAGGGATTGAGCTGGCTATCTAAATTTACTTTATGGTCTTTGTTTTATTGAGGATCTATTTAAAAAAAGATCAACAAATGACAGGACCTAGCTGTGTAAATGACCTTGCTAAATATGTTAATTTTTTTGTAAAAAAAAAAAAGCTTATTTTCCTTATTTTCACATTAAACTGAAGCCTCTTTTTGCAAGTTCAGAAATCTATGGAAAAGCAGTTTTTAATCATATTTTATGTCCCTGTACCTTTTTTTTCTTAATAAAATGGTTTACAAAAAGAATGTAAACAATTTATGATATGGCAGTTACACTCAGAGTTCCCAGAGAGTTGGTGATACTGAGTAAAAAACCATTCAGGCAACTTAGACAACTGTTGCCAGCAACATTCCTTATGTGCGCCATTAAGAGCACCTCCAGATGAATGAGGGACATTCACTTAATTTTTAAATTGTATTTGGAATAATTACTGCTGTGTACTAAGAACTTGACCCAAATAAAAATCACACGAAGTATAAAAAAAAAAAGAAAAGAAAAGAAAGAAAACCCTATTAGCAAACCCTTCAGCTCCCTCTGTCCTTTCTCTAACTCCTTCAGTTGAAGGTTCTGTGTCCCAGTGTAGGGGAATGCCAGGGCCAGTAAGTGGGAGAGGGTGGGATGACAAGCAAGGGGGGGGAGGGGAACAGAGGTTTGTTCTTGTTGTTCTTTTTTGTTGTTGTTGTTTACTTTTTTTGGAGGGAAAACTGGGAAATATAACATGTAAATAAAGAAAATATCTAAATAAATAAATAAATAAATAAATAAAAGAAAGCCTTGTTAGCTCTGTCTTCAACTGCCATTCATACTTTATTATGCTCCAAATCCTTGAAAAAGATTTCTACATTGCATTATCTGCCAGCCTGCACGGTGCAGTAACTAAAACCACCACATAGTTCTTCCCAAACCTCAACATCCTCCCAGTCATATAATGTCCCACCCAGCTTCTCTTCCCACTTTTTCTGAGATGGAAAACTATGCATACACATTTCTTCCTACCATTTACTGTAAATAAGCCCTCCACTGCTCATTTATATTTATCATAGGTGCTACAAGAGGATATACACTACCTGTGAGGACTGGAGAAAGGGCTCAGTGGTTAAGAACACTGACTTTCTTGTAGAGGGCCTTGCTGGTGGCTTATATCTGTCTGTAATTCCAGTTCCAGAGATTCTTCTCCTTTTTCTGACTCAGATTACAGGAATCCTCTCTCCTCTCTTCCCAGTCCCACCCTTACAAATCCTTCTCCCCAATGCTCTATTACCTTCCTCAGAGAAGAGGAGTCCCCTTAGGTAACACCCCATCCTGGAGCACCGTGTTCCAGCAAGTCTAGGCACATGGTCTTCCACTGAGGCCCAACCAAGTACAGGGGAAGAGGATCTAATGACAGGGAGCAGAGACGCAGAAATTGACACAGCCCCATTCTACTTGTTAGTGGATCCACATAAGGACCAAGCTGCACATTTGGTGCAAATGTATAGGTGGTCTGGGTCCAGTTCCTGTATGCTCCCTGGTTGGTGGCCAAGTTTCTGTGTGCTTACTTGGCCAAGATTAGTTGACTCTTGGGGTCTTCTTGTTACCATCCTACTTCCTCAATTCTATGCCCCACTTTTCTACAAAACTTTCCAGGCTCTGCCTGATATTTGACTATGGGTCTCAGCATCTGCATCTGATCAATTAAAATGAGTAGCAGGTTCACATGGAATCACCTGAGTATGTGATTCACTCTGTCAGGGGCAGGATTAGCATCAAAATACAAACAGCACAAAGATAAAATACAACATCATCCTATCTCACCAAAGTCAGACAAGGCAACCCAGCTGGAAGAAAATATCCCACAAACAGCCAACAGCTTTTGTGATAACCTAGCTCCAGTTGTTTAGGACCCACATGAAGACCAAGCTGTACTTCTGCTACATATGTGCAGGAACACCTAGGCCCAGCCCATGTATGCTCTTTTGTTGGTGGTTCAGTCTCTTGAGAGCCACAAGGGTCCAAGTTAATTGACTCTATATGTCTTCCTGTGGAATTTCTATTCATTTTGGGGCCCACAATCGTTTCCCTACTCTTCCATAAGAGTCCCGAAACTTCATCCACTGTTTGGCTGTGGGTATCTGCCTCCACTTGAGTATGCTGCTGTGTAGAGCACCTCAGAGGACAGCCATGGGAGACTCCTATCTGGAAGGATAACAGAGTATCATTAATACTGTCAGGGATTGGTGCTTGCCCATGGGAAAGGTCTCTATGTGGGCTTGTTTTTGCTTGGCCATTTCCTTTGTTTCTGCTTCATCCTATATCCCTGTCTGTATTTCTTATAGACAGGATAATTTTTAGGTCAAAAGTTTTATGGGTGGGTTGATATCCCTACTGGGGCTCTTGCCTGGTATAGAAGGTGGTATCTTCAGGTTCCATATACTCAAGGTCACCCCCATTGATTGTTGGATGCCTCACTTACCCCAGGTCTCTGTTACATCCTAAAGATTCCCCTCATCTCCTCAGTCCTGTAAATTGCAGATAACTGTTGATTCTCATGACCATCTGACTATCTGTCCTGTCCCTTCCTACACCTGATCCTGAACACCCCTGTTCTTCTCATCCTTTCTGCCACACTGTTCCCTCCATCCATCTATCTTTTTATGGATATTTTATTCCCCCTTCTACATGATATTCAAGAATCCTTGCTTGTGCCTTCTCATTTAGCTTCTGGAATCTGTGGATTTTAGCATGGGTATGCTGTATTTTAGGGTTAATAATCATTTATAAGTAAGTATATACCATGGCTATCCTTTAGGAACTGGGTTAACTCACTCAGGATGATATTCTCAAGTTTCATATATTTGCCTGCAAAATACATGATGTCTTTGTTTTTAATAGCTAAATAGTATTCCATTGTGGTTATACACCACATTTTTGTTGTCCATTCTTCAGTTGAGGGACACATAGGTTGTTTCCAGTTTCTGGGTGTTATGAATGAAACTGACATGAACATAGTGAGTGTCCTTTGTGCATTGTCAAGAATGTTTTGGGTATATGCCCAGGAGTAATATAGCTTGGTCTTGAGCTAGAATTATGCCCAGTTTTTTGAGAAACTACAAAATTGATTTCCAACATGGTTGTAAAAGTTTGCATTCCAAGCAGCAATAGATAAATGTTCCCCTTTGCTCAACATCCTCACCAGTATGTTCTATCACTTGAGGTTTTTTATCTTAGCCATTCTGACCAATGTACAACAGAGTACCAGAGTTGTTTTGATTTGCATTTCCCTGATCTCTAAGGACTTTGAACATTAGTTTAATTGGTGTCTAATTACTTGAGTTCTTCATAAATTTTTCATTTTACCCCTGTCAAATTAGAGCTGGTGAAGATCCTTTCTCAGTCAGTAGATATCCGTTTCATCCTATTGACAGTGTCCTTTGTCTTAAAGAAGATTTTCAGTTTCATGAGGTTCCATTTATCAATTATTGATCTTAGAGCCTGAGCCATTGATGTTTTGTTCCGGAAGATGTCTCCTGTATCAATGCATTCAACATTATTCCTCACTTTCTGTTCTATTAGATTTAATGTATCCAGTTTTATATTGAGGTCTTTGATCCACTTGGATTGAGTTTTGTGCAAGGCGATAAAAATGGATCCATTTATATTCTTCTATATGCAGATATGCAGTTTGTCCAGCATCATTTGTTGAAGATATTTCCTTTTTTGGTTTCTTTATCAAAAATCTAGTGTCTGTGCTTGTGTGGGCTTATTTGTGAGACTTTGATTTGATCCCACTGATCACTGTGTCTCTCTTGTCTCTGTATGACTACCATGAAGTTTTTACCACCATTTCTCTGTAGTACAGCTTGAGGTCAAAGTTTGTGATTCCTCCCAAAGTTGTTTTGTTTTTCAGGATTGTTTTGAGCATCCTAGATTTTCTGTTTTTCTATATGAAGTTGAGGGTTGCTCTTTCAAGGTCTATTAAAAATGTTTTGTAATTTTGTTCAGAGTTGAATCCAACCTATACATTGCTTTTGATAAGATGACCATTTTCACTATGTTAATACTACTTATCCATGAACATGGGGAATCTTTCCATGTTCTGATATATTGTTCAATTTCTTTCCTTTGGGGACTTCTTTCTTTAAGTTCTTGTCCTACAGATCCTTTACTTGATTGGTTATAGTTACACCAAGATATTTTATATTATTCATGTCTAATTTAAATAATAGTTTTTCACTATTTTCTTTGACAGTCTGGCTATCATTTGTATAAAGGAGGTCTATTGATTTATTTGAGTTAATTTTGTATCTAAACACTTTCCTGAAGGGGTTTATAACCTGTAGGTGTTCTCTGGTAGATTTTTTTTGGTTGCTTATTTATACTATCATATCATCACTTGTTCCTTTCTAGTTTTTATCCCCTCTATGTCCTTTAGTTGTCTTACTGTTCTGGTTACAATTTTAAGTATAATATCGCATAGACGGGGAGAGATTAGGCCTTATCTTGTCCACCATTTTACTGTAATTGCTTTAACTTTTCTTCATTTAGTTTGATGTTGGGTATTGGCTTGCTGTATATTGATTTGATTATTTTTAGGTTTATGCCTTGTATCATTGACCTCCCCAAGACTTTTAACATGAAGGGGTATTGGATTTTGTTAAAGACATTTTTAGTTCCTAATGAGATGATCATCCAGTTTTTTCTCTTAGTTTGTTTATATGGTAGATTACATTGATGGATTTTCATATATTGAACTACCACTGCATCTCTGGTATGAAGCCAACTTGATAATGATGTTTTTGATGTGTTCCTGAATTCAGTTTGCAACTACTTTACTAAGTATTTTTGAATCAATGTTCTTAAATTGTTCTGAATTTCTTTTTCTTTGTTGAATTGTGTGATTTAAGATATCAGGGTGGCCACTGTTTAATAGACTGACTTTGACAGTGTTTCTTCTTTTTCTATTTTGCAGAATACTTTAAGGACTATTGGTATTACCCTCTTTTTGATAGCCTTATAGAATTCTACATTAAAACTGTCTGGCCCTGGGCCTATTTTGGTTGGAGTATTTTGATGGCTGCTTCTATTTCTTTAGAAATAATAGGACTATTTAAATAGCTTACTTGTTATTTATTGAATGATGGTAAGTTGTATATTTCTAGAAAAATCAGCCATTTCATTAAGATTTTCCAAACTTGTAGAATATAGGTTTTTGAAATAAGACAATGATTCTTTGAAAATTTTCAGTATGTGTTGTTGTCTCCTATTTTTTTCTTTCTTATTTTCTTTATTTGGAAACTATCTCCCTGACTTTTTGTTAGTTTGACTATGGGTTTGTCTATTTTGTTGATTTTCTCAAATAAATAAATATAAAAAACAAAAAAGCAAGCAAGCAAACAAACAAACAAAAAAACCCAGATCTTAGTTTCATTGATGTTGTATTGTTTTCTGTTTCTCAATAATTTACTCAGTACTAATTTTGATTATTTCCCCCCTTCTACTCAACTTTGGTGTGCTTACTTCTTTTTTCTAGAGATTTCAGGTATACTTTTAAATCGCCAGTATGAGAGCTTTCTAATTTGTTTATGAAGGCACTTAGTTTTATGATCCTTCCTCTTAGCACTAATTTTATTGTATACCATAAATTTGAGTATGCTGTATTTTCATTTTCATTGAATTCTAGAAAGTCCTTTCTTTCTTCCTTTCTTTCCTTCTTTCCTTCTTTCTTTCTTTATTCCTTCCTTTCTTGCCTGACCCAGAGATCAATAACTACAGTGATTTTCACTTTCTATTATGTATAAGCTTTGTGGTGTTTCTGTTTTTGTAGAAATACTTTTTTATTCCATGGTGGTCTGATACAATGCAAAGCATTATTCCAATTTTCTTGTATCTTTTGAGACTTCCCTTGTGACAGACTATATGGTCAATTTTGAAACAGGTCATGTTAGATGCTAAGAACAAAGTACATTCTTTTGTATTTGGATTAGATGTTCTGTAGCTATCTGTTATGTCCATTTGATTCAGAACTTCTGTTAGTTTCATTATTTCTTTTTTAGATTCTGTCTCAATGATCTGGTTATTTATGAGGTTGAAGAGTTGAAATTTCCCATTATTAATGTGTGAGGTTCTATATGTGATTTAAACTTTAACAATGTTTCTTTTACAAATTTGGATGCCCTTGCAGTTGGCACATAGATGTTCAGATCTGAGACATCATCTTGGAATATTTTTCATTTGATAAGTATAGAGTGTTCTTCCACTTCTCTTTTGATGAGGTTTGGCTGAAAATATATTTAGTTAGATGTTAGAATAGCTACTCCAACTTGCTTCTTGGGTCCGTTGTTTGGAAAACTTCTGTCCAGCCCTTTACTCTTAAGGTAATGTCTATCTCTATAGAAGTGTATTTCTTATATGCAGCAGAATGATGGATCCTGGTTTTCCATCTATTATGTAAGCCTGTGTCTTTTTATTGGGGAAGTGAGTAGATTCAATAGTGAGAGATTTTAATGACCAGTAACTGTCAATTCCTGTTATTTTGATGGTGGTGGTGGTGGTGGTGTGTATGTGTGTGCGTATGTGTGTGTGTGTGTGGGGGGGTGTCTTTATGTTTTCCTTCTGTATGCTGGTATAAAATTGGTCATTTCCTGTGTTTTCTTTCATGTCATTATACTCCTTGGGGTAGATTTTTCCTTCTAATATTTTCTATAGGCCTGGATTTGTGGATAGATGTTGTTTAAATTTAGATTTCTCTTGAAATATCTTCTTTTCTCCATCTATAGTGATAGAGCATTTTTCTGGGTATAATAGTTTAGGTTAGCAACTCTTGGTTTTCTTTTTAGAGATTGCAAAATATCTGTCCAGGCTCATCTAGCTTTAGAGTCTCTCTTGAGAAGTCTGGTGTAATTATGATAGGTCTGCCTTTGTACACCTACCTTTTCCTTTTAGTCATCTTTCTTTGTTCTGTAGATTGAGTGTTTTGATTATTATATGGCTGCAGAATTTACTTTTCTGGTCTAGTCTAGTTAGTATTCTGTAAGCTTCTTTTATGTTTATTTACACCTCTTTCTTTAGGCTGAGAACTTTTTCTTCCTTAATTTTGTTGAAAGTATTTCCTGGGTCTTGGAGCTGGGAGTTTTTACCTTCTCTTTCTAGTACCTGTAGGTTAGGTAGTTCCATGGTATCCCAGATTTCCTGGATGTTTTTAGTTAGGAATTTCTTAGATTTAACATTTTCTTGGACTGATGTTTCAATTTCTTTTATTGTATCTTCTATGCTGGATATGTTCTCATCCATCACTTTTATTATGTTTGTGACATTCGTGTTGTTGTTCTTTTCCTCTTTCCTAGGGTCTCCATCTCCAGGATGCCCTCAATTTGTGTTTTTGTTTTTCTTTTTTCTTCTATTTCTATTTTCACACGTTGACCAGTTTTATTTATTTCCTTTACCTGTTTGATTGTATTTTCCTGCATTTATTTAAGGTATTTATTAATTTTTTCCCTTTAAATCCTTCTATCATCTTTATAAGATTGGATTTAAGGTCATTGTGATTCAGTTGTGTTAGGATATACAGGGCTTGCTGTAGTAGAATAGCTGTTCTGAAGGTGCCATATTGCCAGGGCTCTTGCTGATCATATTCTTTCATGGCCTTTTACCCATCTGGTTGTCCCTGGATGTTCCTGTTGTAGCAAGTATTGGGAGGGGTCCTAACCTTGATGATCCTGGTGTGACATGCTTCTGTTGGATGCCCTTTGCCATTCAATTTTCCCAGCAGTTGGGTGACCCCTGGGAATATGGCATGAAAGGGATTATAAGGTAGAGGCAGGTAGAGAGTCAGCTAAACAATGGAAGTCAAGGCTAAAGCAGATATTCGTGGCAGCTAGGAGTGCCCCGAAGGATTCAGCAGGCAGGGAAAATGGATTGAGGTAGAGAGTCTCTGTAGATAATTTATTAAAGTTATTGCTTAAATTAAAGAAAAGTAACATTGAATCATCCTTCTCTATGAGTTTCAACAGAAACAGTCAGGAAATTCAGTTACAATGACTGCCCACTACCTCTTGAGGAGTCTTATAGACAATGTGTTGAGCATGATTACCACCAGGAATATTATTAGGCTGTTCATGACCTTCACCTACATATGATAAACAAATTTCTTCACATTTGGCAATGGTGCAGATTTCTCCAGTCTCGATAGAAAGACATCCTGTGTCAAATCCTGGCAAACTAAATCATTCTGTTGTGTGTGTCTCAGAGACATTTCCAAATAAATTAGATCACTTCCATGTATTTTCTGATGTTTCCCTAAGATAGATAAAGCCTGTTTGAATGATAGATTTATTGTTTCTTAGACTCATTATCTTCCAAAATAATACAGCTATCATGGGCTTCTCCTAAATATTCATCACAAGCTTTTTACAGGTATATAGAGTTGATGGAACATGACTGGTCCATCATTTTTACTCAAAACAAAAACAAAAACAAACAATCCAAGATATCCTAAGACCACAAAAGCACCATTTTATTTAAATATAGAGTTCTGAATAACTATTATTGAATTTCTCAGTACTGAGAGCATAATTTAATGTGGTTTATATAGATTTCATTTACAGTTTTTATGCCCTAAACTTCTGAATATCACATAAACTATATGGATAATAGGAAGGCATGCATTCATTAAGTGAATAGTGAGAGCCTATAATTGCTACAGATGCAAATCAGTTAGATGAAATGGTTGCTATATACTCATATAGAAAATTAATTCCTACAGTGATAATCATTATTATCTGAAATTCATCATCAGGAGAGAAGCATATTGGAATATTAACCAAAGCCTCGGCACATCCTGAAATTTAAAGCTTCCTTATATTCACCCCATTACCCCAGTTCATCCTTAATGTGCTGCATCTCCCAGAAAGGAAGAAGTAATTGTCATAGTTCCAATTACCTGGTAAGCACGCAAAGTAAGAAAATATTATCTTGAAATAGACTGTCTTATGCAAATTGCAATAGGTCAGGAATCTAATTCAGACATCTTGCCTCATCTGTGAAGTACATTTAGGGGTGGGGGGTCACTTCCAGGCCAATCATGAGACTTACTAAGGTTTTTAGGTGCCCTTTCAGAACTTGGAATAACTATGACTCTATTGTCCACTTTGAAATAATGCAAACATCTCATAAAACACACGTTTGGATTTTTGTTTACATACTAACAGTATTAGAATGGAAAGTATTTCATGGCATCTTTTTAAGTGTAGCTATTATTTGCAATATTTTCTTATTATTTAATGTAGCATAAATATTGTCTTTGACATGCACCAATCTTGCAAGTAGCCTTTCCAGGTCATTTTAAATGAGCACATTTAAAATGCCAAAAGCTTACATCCAATAGTTACCATGGATACATATTCACCATAAATATGTCTTCCTCATCTTGACCTTTAATGAAGAGAGCTGTCTTATTTTTATTACTAACACTAGAATATCCATTTTTGCTTAACCCTTATTTTGAAGATGCCCATCTATGGCTAATTCGGCATTGACTCTTTTCAGCCTACTAGGTGTTGGGCTTAATTACCAGCATTCAACATAGGCAAAGCAAATTCCACCCGTCAGTTCCAACATGTACCAATTTCCTAGTAGAATTACATCATCTACTTGTTAAAATTTCTTTCTCCATCATCTCTTTTACCTATCAATCTCCTACTTCCTTTTTTCTAGTTTCTCCACCGACCCCTGGCATCACTTTGGGATTTAACTCCATCATTCCACTACTTAGCCAGAGTTTCAATTCTGGTTTGTAGGACAGTTTTTAACTGAGTAAGACTTTATAATTCTTTCTAGTACATTTTTATACATCTTGTTATCTCTCTCCCTCTCCCAAATTCTTCTCTCTCTCCTTCTCTTTCTTTCTCTTTCTCTCTCTCTTTTCTCTCTCTTTTCTCTCTCTTTCTCTCTCTCTTTCTCTCTATCTCTACCTCTATCTGTGTGTGTGTTTGTGTGTGTGTATATGTGTGTGTGTATGTGTGTGTGTGTTTGTGTGCAGCATAATGTCGCAAGAATATGAAGGTCAGAGGACATTGTTTAGCATAATCTCTTCCCATCATATGGACTCCAGGGGTTGAGCTCAGATTACCAGTTTGGGGGCAGGCACCTTAACCAGCTGGGTTTTCTTGCCAATCCAGCCTTTATTTTTTTTTAACTTACAATGAAAGTTTGTTGTAATTTAACACCCTAGGTAAATGACTATTGAATGAATGTATAAGCGATAATTGTTTCCAGACATTTTAGCATTCTTAAATCTATTTTCTTCTTCTTTTCTTTCATTCTTTGTTTCTAGAATTAACTTTTATAGCCCAAGTTTAATTTAGTTTTAACAGCAAAGCTACATAAACTCCCTCTGAATAGAATAAGGGATGCTATGTTTGGTTTGGGGAATATAAAAATCCATTCTTGTCAAATAGGTTTGTCAAGTTCCTTGATGACTCATATGAGGTGGGGTCTACAGTAAGCCTTAGGAAAACTCCAATTTTTTACAGAATGTTTGCAATATCAGAACCAGTACCTAAGAGACCTGAAGAAGGTATAATGCTTATATTCAATAGCTCTCTGCCCTAAAATCCAGGTTCTAATGGGAATGGGTGAGATAATGAGATCTACATTGTCAACAGTTTGATGATGAGCATGAGAATATTGGAACTACAAATCCCTGGAACTCTGCTGCAGCCTGACAGCAGCAGTCTCTGACAATTCCCCGAAAACTTTGTTCTTGATAGAGCTTGTAAAAAAAAGTGTCTTACAGAAAAACATGTGTGTTCTATTCCAGACTGACAACTGTCATCTATCATTCTTGTCAGGCTAATCCTAAACTGAAGTCCAGAACATCCCAAACAAATAAGTACAGGCTTTTCCTATAAAGAAATAACACAACTTCAGTCAAAATACAGTACTTATTAACACATACTTGAGAAATGAATGAAGATCATAAAAATTGGAAATCACTGTGTTTGACTGGGACCAGGTAGGTGTAGCTTTATACAGGCTGTAAATGTTATCAGTGAGGAGCTCTTTTCTGTTATCAACAATGTTACCTGTACACAGGATGAGAGTCAATTAGAAATTTTCATGGAATCATTTACAAAAAAGTTATATGTTGCCAATGGAACAGGGACTTTTGTGTAGTAATAAAGAAAAAAATAGATAAGTTAGGAAAATATTAACATTCCTTTTCTATATTAATATGAGGAACACACCCTGCTTTCTCCATGGGCTTTACTCTGTAGGCTCAAAAAACTGAGTTCCAGTTTCAAGAAATACTAGACTTTCAGATCTTTCCTCTTCTCTTTAACGGATGTTAGGGGAGGTTTGCTTCAATTGAATATTGTGCATGTGCCTTCTAAGACAATGCTGTGTGTCTCTCAATATCTACAACTTGGTCTCCTGCTAGCCATTGTTAAACAGATTCATCATGCATTATCATCTACATGTCTGAATTCAGCATGACAGGATGTTGAAGAGCACAAGATGTAAAAAATGAATTTGTTATGTGCAAAATTAAAAGAGGGGCAACAAAGCCCAGGGTCCTAAAAGTTGACACCCCAAGGATCATCAATGGTGGGTGTACTAGCCATGACCTATTGCTTCTAAGCCAAGTGACCTGGCAAAGCTTTGCAGCAAACAAGCATTTGTTGACTAAAGTGGAGAAAAAACTTCACAGGAGAGGACAGGAATGAAAAATCTGGCTGTTTTCACCTCACTTTTCCACAGTCTCAGAATATTATACTCCTATCTTATTTATCAATTTCCCAAAGACTACAAATAAGAAAACAATGGGGTTGGTCCACATAAAGAATTCTCTATCACCCCTAGATGGTAAATACAGTCAAATACAACCACATCTTAAGGGAAGGTACTGAATCTGCTAAGTGAGGAGAATGATTACAGTCCTTAAAGGCACTCCTGAGTATACTTAGCATGTACTTTAAGAAACATAGTCTGCCTGCAACCTAGCCTAAACTCTGATGAAGTGATACAAATTGCAAAACAGGTAGGAGAAGTCCTATGTATCATCATATCAAGACCTATGGAGCCCCTATTTATCATTTGTATTACTTACAGAATCTTAGGGATGGCTACAACTATCATAACTGTAAAAGCTAAAATCTAATTGTAAAAAGGTGATAACAAATGCTCAAAGAATTTTACCTAGATACTAGGTAAGCAGTATTCTCCAAGATTTCTGAGAACTCTTTGTTTTAACTTTTTCAGTGAGATAAATGGTAAAGGATATCATAGTGGCAGAACCTGATCTCCTGTAAGCCAGCCTTGGCTGACTTGTCAATTCTCCATCTCTCTAAATTCTTCCAGTATTTAGTTAGCTGTTCTACATGTGAGCCCATGGTATCAAACCTATTGTTTTATTATGTGGGTTCTTGGCATTTTCAAAATATTTTTATATGTTTATTGGCAGTTTTACACATGCATGTCATATAGTTTGATTGTATTAATCCCCTTTTTCTTATACTCCCAACAAATTACTTCTCAATGAGCCCCCTTCTATTTTTATGATATCTTTCTTTTTTTCTTTTTTCTTTCTTTACTTCTTTCCTTCTTTTATTCTTTCTTTCTTCTTTTTTGGTAATTCATTGACTTTAATTAAACTTACTTACATTAGCATAGGTTGGGGATTATTTACTGGTCAATGGGCAGCTTGCCAATGACTACATCACTGAAAACAATTATTCTCCCCACCAACCATTAGCTGCCAATTGTTCTTTAGAACTGGCAGAAGCTTCAAGAGTCATACCATGCCCATGACTGAATGGTGACTGCATTATTCTTGTGCAGGCTTAAGCTTCTGTGAGTTCATGAATTCAGAGATCTTGTCTTCTTATCTTCATTTCCTATCTTCGGATCACTTACATACTATTATTCCTGTTAAAATATAAGCACCACACCTACTCTAGTTAAGCCTACCCTAGTTAAAAACTTAAAATGTCAGGCCTACTTATGTCCCCTGAAGGACAGCATTGTATCCTGACACTGAGTACTTAATAAATAACTGTTAGAATAAACTTATTAAAATATAATATCAACCTTGACTGTATGCCTTCATACAGGTGCAGGAAACACAAATATATAAATTGGTTTTCTGGTCATTACATGAATAAAATTAAACTTTATCAGGCTAAATTTTTATGATGTTGGACTTAATTTTGACATCTGATAATAAATATTATCAGTTTCTATTTTTGACTTCTAAATTAACTTTGTACTTAATCCAATGAAAGTGTTTTCATCTAAATATGCACTTTACATATTTCCTTTTCTTTGATTTTGTTGTTTTGAACAATTTTTCATTTTACTTCCATTGTCAGTATCTATCTTGCCTAGTAATAATAAAAAGCAAAAGAATGGATAAAATTTATTTTGTGTCTCAGCCTCAGAAAATGCTTTTCAATGGTTCTAAGCTAGCCTCTGCATGTGTGTGTGTGTGTGTGTGTGTGTGTGTGTGTGTGTGTGTGTGTGAGTGTGCATGTTATTGTGTGAGTGTGTTCTTGATTTTACTTGAAGAGGAAAATCTTTGCTTCTGGTAGACCATAAAAACTGTTTCTTCATGAACACCTCTTTCCTCTATTGCATCCTATCTTATTTTCTTTTTAGATTTTAGTGAAAAGATCCATATGTCTGATGAATAAAATCCAAATTCAATAGGATTTCAGTATTATTTTATGTCAGTTGAGACATTTATTGTCTTTACCTTTTTTTAAAATAACTATGTAATTTGAGGACCATGAGAATCCACATCACCTCTAAGAAGCCAGACCCACACTTCATGTCCTACTCTTTTGGCAACTTATTTTGTATGTATACAGTTTTAGTTATTCAGCATCAGTTGGGCTATTATGAGAGGAGACTTAGAAACTTATGTGCCATAAAAACATTTTTTTCCAGATGTGTCCTGATTTACCAAAATATAACATACAATTTTGGAAAAATGTGATAGACTAATGCTCAAAGTGCTGAATCTTTACCCACACAGCATTTTAAAAGAATCAGTTGCTACCTATTATTAGCATAGATATGTTTAGTTATGGGTAAAAAAAATACTGCTGTACATCCATGTAATAAAATTAAAGACACATTTCCAATTCATAGGAAATTTTTTGATAACAGTAATAGAAGTCAGTCTTACCCCACGTTCCCTTGTTATAAAAGGTAATTTAGCAAACAAACAAGTAAAGATGAGAAACTGAAATGAGAATGCTTTTCTAAGAAGAAAAACATAATGCCACACCACCATTTTAGCTGTCTATAAATAAATGTATTCTACTTAAACCTTTAAATAGAAAGAATAAATAATTCAGTTCTGCATTAATCATCTGCAATTTTGCCACATACACTGACTGTGAGACAGTATCTGAGAAAACATATGGACAGAAAGAGAGATCACAAATGAAACATAATTTTATTGCTTTTAAATGCAATACAATTAGTGAGAATGAGATTAGCATTATTGCAGAATCATGAAGCTAAGCTATTTTCCTCTTAAGTTAATGTATCTATCATGAGGTCATCCACCTCCAACTTTTCTCTTCTGAATATAAAGGAGTGCTCTGGCTTGTAGAACTGCTTTTGAAACTGTCCTAATATGTTCCTAAGTAGAATAGCATACGAAAACATCTAGTAGCTAAGAGGCGTTCTTTATGATAAAAGTAAACACTCTGTTCCATGCATAGTCATTTACTTAAAACTCAAAACCCATTAGTGAGGGGAATTCTAGGTTTATTTTCTCCATTTTACAAAGGAGAAATCTATGTTTAGAAATATAAGGATCTTAGATCTTAGTAGACAAAGTCAGATGTTTGAGGGTGAACTCTTATATTATGCAAGGTTGTCCTTCCCAGAGTAAAATTGGCTGAAGTATTTAATAAATAAGCTATTTGGGCCTGGTAAATGCCAACGGGTCATGACAGCTCCCCTGCAATTTTACTTTACCTAAAGCAGAGATGTGGATACTGGGAGCATGCTGGCTAACTAGACTAGCCAAAATAGATGAACCAACATAGTCAGAGGGATTTCCCACTGTCAAAATGGGCCAGGAATGTAGTCATTTGAATGCTTTCTGACATGTTCTTCCTATTTTTATAAAAGTACAGGATGAATAACAAAGCTATGCAGGTGCCTCAGAGTTTGCGACCCTCTTTGAGTTCTATGCACTCACATGATGGCTCACAACTACCTGAAAATCAAATTTTGAGACATCCAATTCCCTCTTCTGTCCTCTCCTGGCACCAGGCACAATAGTTGTGTATAAGAAATATATGTCGGCCGGGCGTGGTGGCGCACGCCTTTAATCCCAGCACTTGGGAAGCAGAGGCAGGTGGATTTCTGAGT
>NW_022196906.1:6552922-6555159 GCF_008632895.1 Mastomys coucha
ATTTTGTTTAAAAAAAAAAAAACTACAAAATTCGACATAAATAACAGTAAATCACACCCATTAAAAGAAAATGTACAGTGTTAAATTTGAGTTTATTCTTAAAATAACAAATACAATTTATGTTTAGAAGTATGGGTAGGTGTGCATATTTTTGATATTAATATTAAAATAATGGCAACTAATACAGAACATTATTTAGTTTATCTCCTATTCATTAAAATTCAAAACAATCTAATAATATAGCTAAATTAACCTCATAACAAGTATATAATTAAATTTGAACCAAACCTATTCCTAAATAGGAAGAAATAAGAATTTAGACAGTCCCTTTCATATCTATAAGAAAATATTCCAAACTGTGGCTCAGGTCAAGAGACATGTATTTATTCTCACAGGAGGCTGTAGTGTGGATGCATTGTTCCTAGTTGCTCCTCCCTGGTTTGAGTGTTATCCCTGTGGGAGCAGCTGAGAGCAGCCTGCTCTTCCTTCTTTCATGACTCAGCTTCCATGATTTTCCTACTAGAGCCTGCACTATGCACACCTCTACCACCTTGGTCCTAAGGCCCCTCCTTCCCCTTTCTGTGTTATGTGTCCATGTTCCTTTCGTTCAACACATATTATATATACTTAGAACCAAGCAGACAAAACAGGGCATTCTCCAACCTCAAAATCACCACATTTATGGATTTCAGAAATTAGGGTACACTATTTGGGTATCTGATGGTCAGCCATTCATGTGAAATGAATACAGAGTTATTTTAAACAAGGAAAATGGTTTACATTGTAGTTATATGTCTTTCTTTGACTGAAAATAGTAATGTCACCATTTCTATGCCTGTTTTAGTGACTTTTAGTGGAAGAAATATAGCTAGAGAGGAAAGAAAAATTAGTAGCAGGAGAGAATGGAACTTGGATCAGTACTGGAAAACATGCATGACAAAATTATTGAGAATTTTACCAAAGGGCAAAAATGCATGAAACAATTTCCAGATTTACAAGATTGGACTCAGTGCAACCCATTTGTAACTTCCCAGCCCTATGTGACAGAAGTGAGCCAAACAGGTCATGAAAAAGACAATAAATTGTGTAAATGAAAACAATCTCCCCCAGTCACGCTGCTAGGTCAGAGATTACAACCCACAGCTTTTTGTAACACACCCTGGGCACCTGACACACAGTCCCAAACCCAAGCAAAACTCTTCCCCTTAGAGCTAAACTTCAATTTTCATATGGGAACTTTAAGATCTAATTGATGGGCCAGAGTGGTGGGATACCTAGGGGTTCTCCCCATCTCAGAGAAGAGGAAGGGAGATGGAGGGGAGGACTCTGTGAGAGAGGTTCTGGAGGGGGCAGTGTTTGGGATGTAAAAATAAAAAGAAAATGTGATTGGCATCCCTTAGGGGAAATTATCTGGAGACCAATCGGCGTGGAGAATTCACTGCTGTTAGGTGATTTTAGGTAGAAAGCACTGAGTAGCAGACAGAATTCAAATGTAGCCTGGTCACAAACAGCTGTACTAGATAGTTCAGTTGAAGGCAAACAGGATCTGTAATGGGAAATCTCGGGCACAAAGTTCTTAAAGGCCAGAGCCATAGAAGCCAGGCAAGAGTCCTCGCTTCACTGCCCTCTGAGCCAGCAAGCAGTTGGCTCTATTTAAATAAGTTAAAAATAGACTAACCAGCAGTTAAAAATTTCAGCACAGCAAAATGCAGGGAGGACGAGGCTTCTCTTTTATCTCCAAAGGTTTGCTTCATTGAGTCTGATAATGGTGCATGACTTGAAGAATGTCAGCGATACTCCGGTCTCACATTACCTGAGCTTCACTTGGTCATCAGTGTAATTTATCTAAGGGCAGCTTGCTGCTGAATAAAGAATAAAGAGCTCAGCTTGAAGTCTTCCAGCTTACACAGCAGGAGATTCTGGAAATGTTACTGCTGGCAGGGAAACTCCTATTTATGGAACCAGTGGATAACCTCCTTAACCACCCCACCTTTTTGCGGGGGGGGGTGGTATGGGTGTTTGCTGGTTAGTTTTTGGACTAGGTTAGCTTCAGGTAGGATATTCTTTATATTTGTGTTGCTGGTTTGTCACCAGAAACTGGGAAACTTGAAATATTGCAGGTAAGTTCTAAAATTTAAAGAGAAAAATAAAACAGGTTAAGCATTAAAAAGTTTTTATTTACCCCCAAGGCAAACACAAGTTGGTTTCCCTTTCTTTTTTTTTTTTTAGATATTTTC
>NW_022196906.1:6555370-6578565 GCF_008632895.1 Mastomys coucha
AAGGGGCTGCAAAACCCTCAGCTCCATAGGTCCTTTCTCTAACTCCTTCATTGGGGACCGTGTACTCAGTTCAATGGATGCCTGTGAGACATTTCATTCCTTCTTAAAAGGGGGAACCAAATATCCACGGAAGGAGTTGCAGAGATTAACTATGGAGCAGAGACTGAAGGAAGGACAAGCCAGCCAAAATATAACTATCTCCCGAGAGGCTCTGACAGTACCTGACTAATACAGATGGTTTCCCTTTCAAATAGAATGGAGAAGAGAAGGCTGCTCCCATCTAGCCCAATCAAGAACCAATGCTCTTAAACTGGTTAGAATTAAGCTCTTCTCAACCTGTGGGTTGCAAACCTCTTAGGGGTCTAAAGACCCTTTCATAGGGCTTATGTATCAGATATCCTGCATATCAGATATTTACATTACAATTCAAAATAGCAAAATTACATTTATGGAGCAGCAATGAAATAATTTTATGCTTCAGGAATCACCACAAGGTTGAGAACCAATAACTTTGATCTCTGTATCTGTATAGTGGTAAGATGATTTACATCTCCCAAAAGACTTGAAAAAAGTCTAATGTACAAAGTAAATACCATTACCATCTCAAAAGATTGTCATCATAGTTACCCTTCTCTAAATCACACAATTCAAAACATGTGTCATTTTTACTTTATGACGATAATCTGAAATCTAGATAATCAACTGAGTGTTTCACTGGCTCATCTTTGAGTACAATTACCCAGGGTTTGCTTACCTCTGAATGTTTTGTATCACTAAGTAGGAAAAAGAAATATTTCCATTCTTGGTAGAATGTTCAACAAGGATTCTCAGAGTGTGGTGAATATTAAAATCTATAGTGTATATTTTAAAGACTACATGAGTTGGAGGCGAAATTACTTTCCAGTCAGGTAAACTATCCTCTGTTCAGTCACCACAGCATCATTTCATTTGTTCAACCATGGTACAAGAAAATAAATAAAGGTAAAATTTCAAATCATTCCTTCTTCCAGGGGTGGTGTGTTCAAATTTTTTTAGGGTATCTTTTAGCACCTTTTATCTTTTTTATATTTCTAAAAGTATATAAACAGTCATTAATTTTGTCATCACCTTTAGTGACTTCCAGTCCTACCTTGAATTTGGTCGGTATTATCAAGTGTCCTCTCACTTGTATGTTTGGCCTACACAGGATCAATGATTATTTTGCAGCATCCTTTCCATTTGTAATAGAACACAATGTTTATATTTCATTTTTTTAAACAAGTTTGAGTCTCATCACTACAATTTAACTTACCAAATAATCAGAACACCTATGGCTAGCATCCACTCACCTTCCAATGGGATTCCCAGAAATGGTACCCAACATCCCATATACTGTGCACTGCTCCCATGTCCTCAACACTAACTAGACATTGGGGTTTTTCTTAAGCTCTGACTCATATTTCCATACTTCCATTTTTAAAATGTGGTAATACCCTGTTTACTTGTCTTTCTTTAGATATTTTAGAGAGACATATTTTTATGTGTGAATTATATTTATTTCATTGTCTAGGATACCCTAGGACATTTTTCCCAAACCTTGAGTTTTTCCAGTATGAAGAAATACCTTATACTGACAGTTGTTGATAACATAAGGATCCTAGCAGCTCTGTGCATACAGCTTTAGATCTTTTGATTCCAGAATATTTCATACAATGTCACAAATAGGATTTGTCCCATTTATTTGGTTTTCTGTCTGGGCTACTCTAGTACACTCATAAGCTATCATGTCAACTCATTTACTATATCCAGTTTTAGCTTGTTCCTTGTAATTATTTTCCTTTGTACTCCCACCTGGCATAGGTGTGGTGTTAGAGTTTGCATTTAGCCTGTTTCAGAAAACTTCACTGTCTGTCTCCAGTGTGTTATTTCTCCTCCAATGAAATCATTCATTCCTTAGACTCTCAACCTCTTTTTTCAAATTCTAGACACGAGAAAACTTTCTAATTAAAGTTCTACTTAATACCTGCTCTGTTATTAGTCTATATTTGATATACACTTAAGAAAATAAATCTGATGATATCTTGAAATGGCTCATGTCTTAACAACTAAAGATTCCTGCTGACAACCCTGCCGGCCTTCCTGAGGCTTACGCCTAAGACTCATGTGTTGGAAAAAGAGTACCAACTTATAGGCTTATATTTTTCAAAACCTACTTTAATAAGTATATTGATATTCTGGAACCTCCTTTCTAGCCAACCAACCTCCAGAGGTAGCGGAATGTCAAGATTAATAGGGTAAAGGAGGGTGTGGACCTGTTTAACTATCAGGGGGCGGGAGAATCCAATCTGTGTTGTTAGGATATCAGCAGTTCAGCTTGCACAAATCGGCAATGGTGGATCAATCCACTTGCAAACACCAACCATGAATCAGCAATGACAGCTGGATAAGGAAGAAACCACAAGGCTGTACCAATCAGCCTGAGTACAAGGAAACAGCAAGAGCCTTTGGTTCATCTCCCTCTGCAAAGTCACGACAAATGATAATCAGCAAAGAGTGGCAAGGCAAAGGCAATACCAGATAAAATCCTTAGTGAACACCAGCATCAACAAAGCCCAATACTGACCAGCAAAGAGTGGCAAGGCAAAGTAATACCAAATGGCATCCTCTACTATCTGTTGGGTTATTTTAATACACTTTGCAAACATCATGTGTTCTCTCAAGCATCCACTCTAGCAAAACATGGCATGCCCTTTCCCCAGGCAGCTTCCAGAAAAACACTGCATGTCTGTTCTCAGCAAAACATGTTTTCACGTGTCTGCTTCAGCAAAAACATTCTCTCATAAAACATTTTCCAGAAAACATCACATGACACAACTGAATTTCCAAACAAACCAGAAATTTTCACTTTACTAACCCTTCAAGTAGTCCTCTGACCTCCATGTATATGCAATGATACACATGTATGTATCCATACATACATACACATGCACACATATACATCATATGTGGGGGGCACACAAAAATTAATAAAATGTAATATAAGTTATTAAAAGAATAAACATGATCTCAACATTATACCTTACACAAAAGATGCATATATACTATCAACATTCTGTATTTTTAATTTTTCTGTTTGGAAATGGAACATTTTAAAGTTTATTTCGGGGCTGGAGATGTTGCTCAGAAGTTAGGATTAACTGCTGGTCTTTTCAGAGGTCTGGAGTTCAGTTCTCAGACTAAGATGAAGGGCACATTACCATCTATAACTCCAGGGCTGGGGACTCTGACATCTTTCCTGGCCTCTTTGGCACATGTACATGGGTAGCATATGTTCAGGCACACAGGAAATACATGAATAAATAAGGAGAGAGATCTATTTGTAATAGCATATTGGCTTCAGTCTGAAGCCAGGGATGCCATGACAGTTAGAGCAGGAGATGATCATACCATGAGGCTACCTCCATCATGAATGTTCTCAGGATGCACAAGAAGGATGCTTTCTGCAGTACATAGCTAGCTTGACTTATATCCTCCTACTGCTCGAGGTTACACTACCTCTCTATGGTATATACAGTCTTTACCATATACCCCAACTTGCCTGCACCTTCACCTTGGATTTCCTAGGTTTCATAGTTGAAATATAATAATATAAATAGTTTCACACTGACTAGCCTTGGATGTTTTCATATAATACCCAAGCAAATAAATTAAGACATATGTTTAAAATTCTTTAATAGAATATGTATGATTTATTAAAGGCAAATGTGTAAGCTAGAGAGAACCTCAGCTTTTGAAGGAATATATGTATACTTGTGACTCATCAAACCACAATTATATATTAGTAGGAAATATCTGGATTCTAGAGAAAAAAAATAAAAAGTCTGTTCTTAATTTTATGGTTTAAAATGAATGAAACATCTAACAGGACATTCATGAGAAAAACACAGATCTTTTGATCTGACATTCATGCTTCTAAGTACTAGTGCTGTCACTAGCTTTTAATTTGGTATATTTTACACAGGCACAGACACACACACACACACACACACACACACACACTTCCAAATATGCCAAGACATACTTGGGGCAGAAGACAACTTTTAGGAGTTAGTTCTGTCCACCATTTGGTTTCCCAAGGTCTTAACTCAAGTCATCCAGGTGGCCAGGAAGTGCTTCTACCCACTGAGCCATCACATGTGTATTTTAAAATAATCACTGATGTTAAAGATAATATCATTACTATTGGTAAAATGGCATTTCGATTTTTAGGAAACAATCATTGTGTTATTTTTCTACACCTATAAATATATTCAGTCACAATTGTGGCTGCTAATGTCCTTGGACATTATTTTGAATGCCCTAAAGCCCGATTTCCATTTTCGATACACGACTAAAATGTCTTCATTGTTTCCCTGCAGTGCCAGATGTCAATTTGATACAAGCACTTTTTAATCGGTCAAATGGCTCTGCCTGGGGTAACTGTACAGTCAAACTTGGCTGCATTTATAGCTCAGAGGTGGGGCTTTCAGGGTTCTTTACAGTATGACACCATGAAGTAAAGTATCTTTAAAATGGCCTTTTGCTTCCCTGTCTCCTTATTTGAGTAGAATAGCTGAGTACCTTGAGGGGTTGGAGTATAAGCATTAAAATAGATATTCAAAAAATGTATTTTGAAGGGAGAAACTGTTATGGCACCAGAGACCATTGGAGAGGCCTGAGCTTAGTATTATGTCATTAGGCAGCAGATCTGTGCTCCTTTGGGGATCGAAGACTTTCTGATTCATAACAGTTGTCAGGCAGGCTCACTATATGGGTCCAAAGAGATTCTTAGCACCTTTCCAGAGAGGCTGTCTGCTGTCATAGCCTTCTATGTGACTATGTCCACCTTCTTCTGAGAGGAGACACCAAATAGTAATCATTCTTCCCACACTGGCCAAAGTTAACTGAACTTATATTGTCAACGTTTTACCATTCAGAATTTGAGCTATTTTGAATATAGATCTTGTAAAGTTACACAATTGGTATAAAATATATTTAACCTGGAGTTCAGATCAATATCAATAGATAGTTGTTTGGATTTTACCACAGCAATGTTTTAGAACACATAACAATGAAACTTAATTCAACTTAGTCATTACTGAGAGCTTGCTATGTACTCCATACATAAAATTATTTTAAAGTGATGGCAAAAGAGAACAAACCGACAGGGGAAAATGTCCAACTAGGTAGCTTGCCTGTGAGAAATATTTAAAAGGTCACTTAAACAAAGAGATAAGCGCCAAACATGCTAGGGGTGCTTAGATCATTTAGAAATGGGCAAATCCTGAGGGCACAGACTGCATGACATCACACTAAGTCTTGGCAGGACTCTACCAAGCCAGTACTCTAAAATGAAAGGAATGGAAATACACTTTTGGAATGTGGATTTTAATGCTAAAATGTGGCTTTTAAGTTAAAGTAAACTTCAGCTTTCTTAGGATTCTATATATGATATTCTCTTTAAAGTTACACATCTACAAAAGTTGTCACTGTGTGTCCAAGAGAACACAGTTCTTTATGTGGTTAACCCTTACTTTGAAACAACCCAAAAATGATAATACTTACCTGCAGAATAGCTCAATGAAGTCAAACATGCCTGTGTGTGCACATGTGTTTATGTGTAAGAGTATCTATATCTCTGCATGTGTGTATGAATGTGTATATACGTGTAGATACATATATTCAAGTCTGTACATGTGTATATGTATATGAGTATATATGAATATGTATATATGGATACGTAAGTGCATTTGTGTGCATGTATGTATATGTACATGTGAGCACATGAGTATATATGTGCATTTGTATTTATATGAGTGTATATATGGGTCTGCATACATGTGCTTCATACATGTATGTACATATATGTATACCTGTGTATGTATGCATGTGTGTATGTGTGTATTGTGCACAGGTATATATGCATATATAAATGTGTAAGTACATGTTTGTGCGCACTCTTATGTGTTAAAATCTATTCTACATTATCAAAATTTTTCCATACCTCTAGCTAGAGTATATTAGCACAGAACTAATGCAACTCAAAATATCATTTTTTTCTCAGCATGGTATGCTCTTATCATAAGATCTCTTTTCAAAGTTGTATGTAATAACTGTGAACTTCACATTACATAGGCACCTACAATGCAAAACTTAAGTACAGATGGGAAATTTTAGAGTCTTAAAGCACAGGTGTAAGAAATAGAGGCAGTTTTCATCCAGATTATTTATTGGGTTTAATAATACAACCTTTTTCAAGGGAGAAATACTCAAGGGAGAACATTTCTTTAAGCTACCATTGGTGTCCTCATTAGAGGCACTTAATTGACAGCTGGTAGAGGAAGACAGGAATTGGAAGCAACATACCACACAGGGGCCACTCTACAGTCTCTGACTGGCATGGTGTTGAACATAACAAATTTCACAGTTCGAATATCATTTCATTGTTTTAATTAGGGTGGAAAATTTTTTTCTTGATGCTTGACTTCTCAGATTCTGGAAGAGAGTTTATGCATGTGAGTGTGCCAGCATAAGAATGAAATGAAAGCCAATGGTTTTTCTTCTTACATTCCACATAGATTATCTTCCTATAACCTAAATGACTGTTATGAAGCTGGAGTAAGATATTTATAATCTTTTCCTATTTATTATGTTATTTTACTTCTATTGGAGATGTTTATAGAATGATTGTTTGACAGTAAAGTAATAGAGAAGCAAAAGATACAAAAGAGTTTTATGAATCCAGAACATGGTCAGCTGATACCATTGACATGTGTTTGAAGTGAATCAGATCCTCATTGTAGTGAAAGCATGTGTCACAAAAACTTCAAAAGCAGAGCCACCAACCAGAGTAAGAACATGTAATGTGGACTGGGCAAGGTGAACTTTAAAGACTCCAAATGACCCAGTTCTCCCAATATCCCATAGTTGCACTTTCTCCAAAGACCTAAGTAAGCCAAAGGATATATCATTGTTTAAACCAGAATTTTTGTGATTAAATTTCTCCCACAAGTCCATTCAGTGAATAAGCCTATGAGGGAAGCTTTCTCATTTACACTATAGAACAAAGTCTATAGTGAATTGTGATTCCTTAACTTTACTACCCTTTTATTTATCTCTGGTCAAAGCTAAATTCACTCTGTTTCAATTCAGCAGTCACTTATTGGATTTTTTTCCTTGTGTTTCAAAACATCACCACCACTGGCTAACCATGCATTGAATCTTCAAACTCCTATTTCTCCTGCTGGATGATTCAGTATATTTTTTTCCTCATCTGATATGACAGTCATCAAAGTGGGACCAATTGTCTGTGATAGTTAAACCACATCATTGTTTTAGACAGAGTGAATTCAGGCCTTGTGCTACCAATGCTCCACAGTTGAGAGTTGCCCTAATACCATCAATATCTGCCTGTGTTACAAGCCCAGCAAGCCATGTTCTTATCACCCTAGTGTCTTACAGCACTCAGAGTGGGTATAGGAGCACTGTTCATTCTCTTTTTAGTTTGACCACCTCATCTGGGACTTTCTATTAACTCTACCACTTTTCAGACTATGCTCTGGGAATCTTCGTGACTCTTCAAGGACTCTTAAGACAGGGATTCCAATTTCTCTTCTGTATCCTCTGTACCCTCCAAATGCAATTAATGCATTCCTGAGTTACTTTCTAGCTGTTTGACACATGTAACCAAGTTTCATTCTCAACATCTCCCCTCACCCTTCCACTGGTGATGGACACAAGGCAAAGAAGTATACACTTTTAAAGATGTTTGAATTTCAGATACTGATATCTAAAAAAGTAAACAGAAGGCCCAGATGAAAGTACATTGCTAGAATTATCCTATAAAAATTTTAATAATGAATTTAACAACACAAAACAAGCCATCACAACGTTTTTAATTCTCTCAGAGTCTGGATACAATAGCAACTGTGTCTATCATTTATGCTGCCCTTGAGACAGAGCATCATTTAAACTGATACTCACAGTCACAGTGAATCCAACTTTAGGTGATGGTTTCAAGTTCTGTAAAAGAAACACCAACATGCTGTCCATTCAGCTGGGTTCTGAAAAGCTGAGTATTATCAGTATAGTCATTGTCTACTCAAACAGGGAGCTACAAGAAACTGTAGTAGCTCTTGACCTTCATATGAAAAGATGAAACTGTCATATCAAAACACAAACATGTAAAGATCTCCTCTTCTATGTATTCATTTATTGTGATAGTTTGAATATGTGCTTAGCCAAAGGGAAGTGGCACTATTTGGAGGTGTGGCCTTGTTGGAATATGTGTAGCCTTGTTGGAGGAAGTGTGTCACTGTATAGGTAGCCTTTGAGGTCTCATAGTGCTCAGGATCCACCCAGGAAAAAGATAGGACTTCTCTAAGTTTATAGGAACACAAGTCATATTTTAATAGGGCTTCTGATTATACAAGCAATTATTTTCCTATATGTGACAAAATTCCTATATGTGGCTCAAGTCAGATATCTATCTATGTATCTATCTATCTATCTATCTATCTATCTATCTATCTATCTATCTATCTATCTATATAGTGTTAGTGAAGATTTTTCCCAATCTGTAAGTCTCTAATTTGTTCTATTGAGAATGTCTTTTGCCTTACAAAAGCTTTTCAGCTTCAGGAGGTCCCATTTATCAGTTCTAGATCTTAGAGTCTGAGGCACTGGAGTTGTATTTAGGGAATCCCCTCCCCCATGACAATGAGGTGACATCTTTTCCACTTTCTCTTCTATTAGATTCACTGTATCTGGTTTTATTTTGAGGTCCTTGATCCACTTGGACTTGAGCTTTGTGCAAGGTGACATATATGGTTCTTTTTTTTTCTCCATTTTCTACATACAGGCTGCCAGTTAGACCAGCACCACTTACTGAAAATGCTTTCTTTTGTCCCATTGCATATTTTTGGCTTTTTTAAAATTGTCCATGACTGTGTGGGTTTATTTCTGGGTCTTCAATTCTATTCCATAAATCAACCTGTCTGTTTCTATACTAGTACCATGCAAGTTTTATCACTATTACTCTGCAGTACAGCTTGAGGTAAGGGATGGTGATTCCCTCAGAAGCTCTTTTGTTGTTGAGAATTTTTCTTTCTCAACTCTTTTATCATTGGTATAAGGAAAGGTTACTGATTTGTGTGAGTTAATTTTATATTCAGCCACTTTGCTGAAGTTGTTTATCAGTTGTAGAAGTCCTCTGGTTAATTTTTTTGGGATGTTTATGCATACTATCATATCATAAATAGTGATACCTTAACTTCTTTACCAATTTGTATCCCCTTGATCTCCTTTTCTTGTCTTCTGGCTCTAGCTAGAACTTCAAGTGCTATATTGAATAGATATTGGGAGAGTGTGAAGCTTTGTATTGTGCCTGAGTTTAGTGGGATTACTCTAAGTATCTCTCCATTTAATTTGATATTGGCTGTTAGTTTGTAGTATATTGCTTTTATTATGTTTAGGTGTCAGCCTTGAAATCTTGATTTCTCCAATGCTTTTAACAAGAAGGACTGTAACATTTTTTCAAATGATTTTTCAGCATCTAATGATCATGTGATTTTTTTCCCCTTTGGATTTGTTTATATAAATGGATTTTCATTTATTAAGCCAACATTGCATCCCTGGGGTGAAGCTTACTTGACTGTGTTGAATGATGGCTTTGATGTTTTCTTGGATTTAGTTTGCAAGAATTTTATTGAGTATTTTTTGCATGGATATTCATAAGTGAAATTGTTCTGAAGTTCTCTTGCTTTGTTGGGTCTTTGTGTAGTTTACATATCAGAGTAACTGTGGCTTCATACACTGAGGTAGGTAGTGTTCCTTCTGTTTCTATTTTTTGGAATAGATGGAGTAGTATTGATATTAGGTCTTTTTTGAAGGTCTGGAAGAATTCCAGGCTAAAGTTATCTGGCCCTGGGCTTTTTTTGTTTGTTTGTTTTCAGGGTTTTTAATAACATCTTCTATTTCTTCAGGGGATTTGGGATTGTCTTATTTGCTCTTGACTTAACTTTGGTATTTGGTATCTGTCTAGAAACTCATCCATTTTATTTAGATTTTCCAGTTTACTTGAAAACAGGATTTTGTAGTAGAATTGGATGATTTTTTAAATTTCCTCATTGTCTCTTGTTATGTCTTTCTTTTAATTTCTGATTTTGTTAATTTGGATACTATATCTGTGCCCTTTAGTTAGTTTGGCTAAGAGTTTATCTATCCTGTTTATTTTCTCAAAGAACCACGTTTTAGTTTTGTTGATTCTTTGCCTCCATTTGTGATTTCTTTATTGTTTCTACTTCCATTTTTAGATCTTGAACTGCTTTGTACAATTCCTTCACCTGTTTGATTGTGTTTTCCTGTATTTCTTTAAGGGACTTATTTGTTTACTCTTTAAGGGCTTCTACCTGTCTGTGTTTTCCTGGATTCCTTTCAGTGAGTTATTTATATTCTCCTTAAATGACTCTATTATCTTCATGAGATAGGATACTGATGTAAATCAGTATCATAGTTTTCACATGTGTTTGAGTATCCAGGGCCAACTGTTGTGTGAGAACTGGGTTCTGATTGTGCCAAAGTATTTTGGCTTCTGTTGCTTATATTCCTCCACTTGCCTCTTTCCATCTGGCTATATTTGTTGTTAATTGGCCTGGGCATCTCTGTCTGCAGCCTGATCCTATGTCTCTAGGTTGCTGCAGTTCTTCTGGGAGACTTGTAGCCCTGATTGCAGCAGATCTCCTGGGTGGCCTTCAGACTGTGGGGTCTTCAAAGTTGCAGTAATGCTAATGATCTGCCCTTGTGGAAGGTGTAGGCCAGAAGAGAAGTGGAGATCGAATTGAGGGGAGGGGTCTGATGCCTTCTGGGCTGCTCAGGGGTCCCCACTGCTGAGATTATTTGGCAGGTCACTTGTCTGTTGCCCTTGTCCAATAGATCTCCTGGGAAGCCTTCAGATTGTGAGATCTTCAGAGGGGCAGACATGCTGATGATCTGCTTCTATGGATTGCACAGGCTGGAAGAGATATTTTGTTCTCTTGATTGAAATTCTTTTTAAAATGCTCTTTGTCTAGCTCACATGGTACCAGGCACTCACTAGATCATTGGGTGTTCAGCATTTCTAATTTCCCTTGGAATTTCTAAGACATAGAGTCCTGGTTTAAATTATATGACACTCACTTTCTTAATTTGCTGACTATCTTTAGTTGAACATATAAATAATTAAACATTAGCTTAACAAGGGATGACATTGGCTTATGGAAGTATTGGGGTGGAAAGATGGTTAGCCTGTAGGAAGAGTATATTTTAAAAATCTATACAGAAATTTATCTAACAACCTTACTAATACTATAACTGGAAAGGAGAGTAAAGCACTTGTGATGTAAGAAGGCACTGATTTCTTTCTTCTTTATTTTTTAATTGATAACCAATGCTGCTTCCATAAAATATGAGCTATTGAACAAAGTTCACAGAGAATAAGTGAGATACTTCTCTACAGGCCTGAAGATGTCAGAGGTAGAATGATGAATCTAGAATTCTCACCTCCTGAGAATCTAGAGGTGTTTTGATCTATAGGCACATAATAACAATAAAACAATACAAAACACACAAAGCAAATGAAAAACAACCTCAGGACTGATGATGAACATTTTGAAGTATTCTGCCTATTTTATTTTCTGTTCTTCTGCTCTGCTCCACAAAAGAAAACTGTGCACAGCCCCATTGCTTTTCAACTGGTATACAGTGACCAGTTAATGAAATTCAGCAGTCTCTGCTAGACTGAGTGGTCATTGTCTCTTATGGAAAGACCTAAACACAGATTGGGACTTATGGATGACACCAGCAGGTAGACAAGACTTAACCTAGCAGCAAAGCCTGGCTTGAGACTTGTATCATGGAATCCTCCTGTATTAAAGATTGTGTCTTCTTAAATTCTCAGTCTCGCTTGCAATTATTACCTTTCAAATATTTTAAACACTCTCAAAGAGGTAACCAATTTCAGGCGAAGTGCTCATCAAAAGGAATTTTAGTCTAACTCTAAGAATGTTCACTTACTAGAACTACAAAAGATATTAATTTTAACATGGATCTTCTAGCAGAATGTGACTTGCTGTTGTGCAGTTAGGTAGTCAGTGGATTCTTTTCCCAAGAGAAGGAAACTGGTAAATGACTAAGAAAGCTGTGGAGGAGACATGGCACTCTGCTCCTGGAGTGCCTCCATGATGGTCATAGCAAGAATTTGTATCTTTTTCTAAACAAATTTCACATACCACCAATTTTGACATTTCCCATTGGCTTCTTCATCTAAATTTTGCATAATATAAACCAGTTTCTTATTTAGATACATAACATAAGCAATATCAGAATAACACATTGAATAAAAATTTTATATGTATCAAAATGGAAGGCCAGTGTAAGATTTCCAGAGAGGTTCTATAGAGAACTGTAGACCTCTAAAATAAGTAGAAAGGCATATCTAAAAAGGAGGTGTGGATGGAGTGTTGGGACTTGGACCTGATTCCACTGGAGAAGTCTTTTAAAATATTTGAAATAAAGAGTATTCCTTTAAGAAAAAAATATTAGAAATGGCTGAATTTGCTTCATGGAAAATTCTTTCTATGCTCCTTAAAGAAGATAGAATAAAAATGGACTTGAGAAAAACACAGACAGATCTTAGTCTTGATTTATTTCTTTCTATCTCTGTAAATTATGACAAGATTGTCCTTGACCTGAATTCAAACCTTCAAGTTCTTTGTAACTCTTGTGCACCCATTAGAGAGAGGTGGTCTTCAGTGTTTACCACCCCATCTTTCATCCAGACTAATGCCTAGCTTTCTCGAAGTCCAAAACCACATACTTAAGTGGTATCACTCGACTTGCGTGACCTGTTTTGGAAAGAATATTTGGAAGCTCGGAGAAATAGCCACTCTGAAAATTGACATGAAGTAACGAGCACTCCAGGCAAACAGAATTCAGATCATGCACTCACGTTGCACATGCACTCACGTTGCACATGCACTCACGTTGCACAGTCTATTTTAGCCAAACAATGGGAAGCTTAAAATACTCAGCATATCATGCTAGCTTTTTTGAAATGAAATCCTTCAGGTGACAGAGGGATTTGTTTGCTCTCCATTACAAGGTCACAGGGGGAACAGAACAAATTCTTTGATAGGCTACTATGAAAAGGAAAATAGAATGGGGTGACCATGACTTTATGAGCCAGAAAATCCCATTTGTTTATCTGCTAAGTGTTGGCTATTATTTATTTAGATCATAATAAATTCTCTTCAGCAACTTGGCAACATTTCCTTGTAATTATTCCTCCTCTTAAAGCCATATCTTGTTTTATTAGGCTATTATTTTGTATGTCTCAATATAAAACAAATCTCAGTATCACATATACCACTCATAAGAGCACACCACTTAGCTGCAACAATCCAAAGGATGGCATTTAAATTTTAATAACTTGGTGCATAGAATTAACTAAACTGTGTCATAAAAATTCTAAAAATCTCATTATAACCATTATATATCACCTCTATGAAAATTATCACCTTCCTTTAAAGTAAAAAGAAACCAAAAACTTTTGGTTTTTGTTACCATAATTGCAAGACTCAGTTACACATGGGCAATCTACCCAGTTGGAATTTAGTTAACAGTATCTCACACAGAATCAAGATATCTAAAATAGGTAGTGAAGCAGCTTTAAGCAATAAGATTCTATCATCTCTAGTGTCATTACCTAACTGATTTAAAAAATGAGTGAGGAGTCAAGAAAGCAAAAACAAACAAACACCAGAGCAAACAAACATACAACAACAAAAACCCAAACATCAAAGTTCTTCATGGTAGCTCTAAAGAGGGTCTGTGTAAAGCAAGTCAGAGCTGACCACCTTCACATGTTAGTCATCAACATGGTAAGATGTAGAATCATTTAGGATATGGCCTCTGTGAATGCAAAATATAGGGAAGATTATCTTACTTAGTTTAGTTAAGTTAGAAAGATCCACCTACTATGGGTAGCACTATTCCCTGGGCTGGATACTACATTGCACAGGAAGGAGGAAGTCAGCTAAGAACAGCATTCAATACTCTCTGCTTCTCAAGCTTCTACCTTCACAACTTCCTTTACATAGTGAACTGTACTCTTTTAACTGTGAACTTCAACAAATCCCTTATCTCTAAAGTTACCTTTGTCAGAGTATTTTTATGACAGCAAATAAAAAGGTTAGTCCAGCCTAAAGCAGCAAAGGGCAGAGTTTGTCTTTCCATCTCCTCTTACATATTTCTACTACTATTAACTCTTTCTCAAAATTTAGAGCAAAGTGAGGTTCATATAATATAGTATAGAGATGATCATTAGTTAAGGGGTAGAGCTTGAAAGATTAGGAGAATATAAAACTCCTAAATACTATTGCTTTCACCATTTCACTCTCACTTACAGAATAGCACGCACTGTAACTCTTTAAGATGCAGAAACCAAAGTTTCACACAAGTGGGAAATAATACAGTATCTTGTCACCCAACAAGGTAAAGCACAATTGCACCAATACGATGACTGTGTTAACAATATGGGTATGTATGTATTTTCGGGTTTATGGGTAGTAATCAACATATTACAAATAATGCTGTGATAGTTTACATACCAAGCAGTCCAGACATAATAGATTCAGTGTTTTTACCTTAAACATTATCTCCAAGGCCCTTCCCACAAGATGGGCACAGTTACCAATGCTTTTGTTTTTGCTTTTGTTATTGGCATTTTTCTCTTTATCTGTGATAAGAATACAAGCTCTATCACTATCATTACCAAGGCCTAATAGTCTGGGTCCATGTCACTATTTCAGATTCTTTTCAATCATTTTTGTTAAAAATAGGGATACAGGATTTTATACTTTGTTTTCAAAAGCCTCATCACAGACCTACCTGCTACATTATGCAGCCATATAGGAGTATGCTAGGTTATAGAGAAAATGTGCTCTCCACTATAACAATTTAGTGATGTACCAACTTTAGTGTTATAAAACACAATATTGTCTAAAATCAATCCTAGCTTACTGATGAAAACAGTTGAAACTGAGACCATGACTCTTGGAAATTAAAATCATCTTGAATACAAGGCTTTGCAGTTCTCCTAATCTGATACTGAAAATCATTTTCAGTGGATTATTCAATGTTTGTTTGATCTTTCAATTTTCTGAAAAATCTTGAAAAGTCATATACCTTGAACTGTTTTCTATTTTGAGGCATTTATCATATATCATAAGATCTCACAGAACATAATTGGTTACTATTTTGCAGCTGACAGTGTAATTTAAAGTTTTGTTAAGTCAGATGCTTTCACATGATGGAGAATATAATATATATAATGACAACTAATTACACACTTTTCAGTGAGACTCACTGATATCTACAGAGTAGACGAGTATGCCAACTTCTTCACTGTCATGCATGTCTAGCAAACTCTTGGTGGGGATTTTATGAATAGACATAGCCCAGTGTGCTCATTTTCTAGACACTCCTTGGAGCTTTATTTCATCTTTTGTTTTCCAAGACCAACTCATTCACCATGTCCCAGGTATCTCTGGTTCCTTGTGCCTTTCTATTGTTCATTCTAAAAACCCAAAGCATGCTTCCCTAATGCTGCTCATAGATAAAATTTCTTTCTGCTAAGAGTTAACAAACTGATTATGAGATTCTGTTGCCAGTATAGCTGCTCAGATTCTGAGCAGTATAGTTTAGCCAGAGACAGACTTAGTTATCTAGTGGTTTATTTTTTATAACTTACTTTTAATAAGGGTTCTTAAATGCTTTAACCTACCTTCTAGTCCACCACTCACCAAAGGTAGTGGAAAGAAAAGGTTAATAGGGCAAAAGAGGATGGGGACCAGTTTAGAAATAGTTCTTTGGAGTGAATTCTATCTATATTGTCAGGATAATAGCAGTTCAGTTCACAAAAATCAGCAGTGCTAGGTCAATCCACTTACAAACAGCAATACCAAATCAGCAATGACAGTTCAATACAGAAGAAACCACAAGGTTCCGCCAATCAGCCTGAGGACAAGGAAGTAGCAAGAAATCACAGGAACACCTCCAAAAGTTCTTTGATGGTGTTTCTCTACAAAGTCACAACTAACAATGAATTAAAAAAAGTGACAAAGTGAAACAATACCAGCCAGCATTGGCAACAAATATCAATGTTAGCAAAGTCCAACAATGACCAGCAAACAATAGCAAGGTGACCAATACCATACAGCATCATCCACTGCCTGTTGGGTTATTTTTATAGTCTTTCCAAACACCACATATTCTCTCAAGTGCCTACTCTAGCAAAACATCACATACACTTTTATCCAGGCTGCTTCCAGGAAAGCATCATATGTCTACTTCAGGAAATCATTTCTGCATAAGGACTATTTCTAGAAAAATATCACATGACAAAACTGAGTCTCCAAAGCAACCAGAAATTAAAAAGTTAAAAATTAAAAAAGAAGGAGAGAATGAAAGAAAGAAAGAAAGAAAGAGAGAGAGAGAGCAAGAGATAAAAGAAAGAAAACAGAAGTTACTACTTCAATCTAGGTTGCTATAAGCTGGGTGTATGGAATTCTGTATGTGGTCACACAAGTTTGAAGAGAGAGAATGTTGAAGGGTTTAAAGTATTTATCATAAAAGTGTGAGTCAAGCTGCCAAGCATCTTTCTGTCCCTTCTGAGTAACCAAGAAGATAAAAATTTCCTGTATTATCAGATTTCATATTCATCAGTGTCCAACTGATGAACAAAGTCCATCACATAACATGTTTCATGATGAACATCAAGTGTTTTATTACTTTGACCATCAAAATTGAGTGTACTCACTCTATGATCCAATCACAGGAAAATGACTATTTAATTACACGTAAACTGTACCAATAGACTATGGTATGATTTACTCAAGACTGAGTGTATACTGGGGCTACTCTCTTTGAACTCATTGCAGACATCAGTCTGTGTATCCTGTCAGCTAAGGGAACATGTATATTTTGGATCATATGACTATAAAGGCATATTTTCTTGTACAATAGCTTATATGGTACACAGACTTTTGTTTTTCCATCACTGAAAGGGGTAATACTAATGAGCACCTGATAGAAGATCTAACTAATTTGTACTTAAAAATAAACAAAGCTGATCCTGTGCTACAGTGCCTAAAGCTAATCCTGTGACACAGCACTCCATACCCAAATACTGGTTTCCCAGGAGTGCAGACAAGCCTGTAAACACAGATAAGACCACCAATTCTGCTCAGAGAGCCCTACTTGGAACCCTCAGGAAACAGGAACCTAGGAGCAGCATGTGACAGGAACCTTCCAGTTTCCCTCTGGGCCTAGAGCTGATCCTGTGCCACAACACTACATACCCAAATACTGCCAGGAGAGAGCTGGTCTCCCAGGAGAGCTGACACACCTGTGAGCACAGATAAGACCACCACTTCTGTTCAAATTCGTGGCCCAAGAGGGAACTTCCCAGAGCCATTATGACACAGGAACCAAGAAATAGCCACTGAAAGGAGCCTTCTGGAGCTGACCCTATGCCACAGTTATCCACACCCAAATTTGTGGAGAGCCAAGCCCTGAGAGGAGTGAACGGTCTTGTAAACAAAGCCCTTATTTGGCTAAGCTACTGCTATTGGTTGCTTCTACATCTGGTGATCTATCTGCTTTTGCTACATGGCCCATTGGGATTGGCTAAGCTTGGGAGTACTCAACAGCCGAGGGTGGGCCAGGAGGCGGAGCTAAAGAAAGCTCCAGAGAGGCAGGAGGCAGAAGGCATAAGATTAGAGCAGGAGGAGAAGCAGGCAGGAGAGAGCAGGAGGGAGAAGCATTGTTAAAAGTTTCCTGAAATAAACTGCAAAAAGGAAGAGCTCATGTAGTTGCGTCTTTCTTGCTGGACGAGGAGGACTCAACACAAATTCTTCACAGAGAGAACTGGTCTCCTAGGAATACTGACACACAGGCTTGCAGGAGAGATAAGCCACAGTCAGAGAAAGCAAGACCAACTAACACCAGAGATAACAAGATGGCAAAGGGCAAGCGCAAGAACATAAGCAACAAAAAACAAGGCTACTTGGCAACAACAGAACACAGTTATCCTACCACAGCAAGTCCTGGATACCCCATCACACCAGAAAAGCAAGACTCTGACTTAAAGTCACATCTCATGATGATGATAGAGGACTCTAAGAAGGAAAGAATTACAGGAGAAAATAGGTAAACAGGTACAAGCCCTTAAAGAGGAAACGCAAATATCCCTCAAACAATTGCAGGAAAACACACCCAAACAGATGAAGGAATTGAACAAAACCATCCATGTTCAAAAAATGGGGATAGAAACAATAAAGAATCCACAAAGGGAGACAACCCTGGAGATAGAAAACCTAGGGAGGAGATCAAGAGTCATACATGCAAAAATCGCCAACAGACTACAAGAGATAGAAAAGAGTATCTCTGGGGCAGAAGATACCATAGAAAACACTGACACAACAGTCAAAGAAAATGCAAAATGCAAAATACATAAAAGCTCCTAACATAAAACACCCAGGTAATGCAGGACACAATGAGAAGACAAAACCTAAGGATAATAGGTATAGAAGAGAGTAAAGACCTCCAAACTTAAAGGGCCAGTAAATATCTTCAACAAAATTATAGAAGAAAACTTCCCTAACCTAAAGAAAGAGATGCCCATGAACATACAAGAAGCCTACAGAACTCCAAATAGTTTGGACCAGAAAAGAAATTCCTTCCACCACATAATAATCAAAACACCAGATGCACAAAACAAAGAATATTAAAAGTAATAAGGAAAAATTGTCTAATAACATATAAAGGCAGACCTATCAGTATTACACCAGAATTCTCACCAGAAACTATGAAAGCTAAAAGATTCTAGGAAGATCTCATACAGACCAAAAGAGATCAAAAATTTCAGAACAGACTACTATACCCAGAAAAACTCTCAATTACCTTAGAATATCATGGAGAAACCATGATATTCCATGACAAAACAAAATTTAGACAATATCTTTCCACAAATCCAGCCATACAAAGGATAATAGATGGAAATGCCAACACAAGGTAGGAAACTACACCCTAGAAAAAGCAGAAAAGTAATCTTTTTTCAACAAATCCAAAAGAAGGTAGCCACAGAAGCATAACATCAAAAATAACAAGAAGCAAAAATCACTGTTCCTTAATATCTATTAAAATCAATGGACTCAATTACCTAATAAAAAGACATAGACTAAC
The DNA here is from genome assembly GCF_008632895.1 of Mastomys coucha. Classification (NCBI taxonomy): domain Eukaryota; kingdom Metazoa; phylum Chordata; class Mammalia; order Rodentia; family Muridae; genus Mastomys; species Mastomys coucha. Next base: position 6,574,670 of record NW_022196906.1, read on the forward strand.
AGACTGGATATATAATCAGGACTCAGCATTTTGCTGCATACAGGAACACACCTCAGTGTCAAAGACAGACACTACCTCAGAGTAAAGGGCTGGAAAACAATTTTCCAAAAAATTGGTCCTAAGAAACAACCTGGAATAGCCATTCTAATATCAGAAAAAAATCGACTTTCAACCAAAAGTTATCAAAAAGAACAATGAAGGACACTTCATACTCATCAAAGGAAGAATCTACCAAGAAGAACTCTCTATTTTGAACACCTATGCTACAAATGCAAGGGCACCTACTTTCATAAAAGAAACTTTACTAAAGCTCTAAGTATACATTTTACCTCACAGAATAATAATGGGAGAGACCCCATGCTCGTCAATGGACAAATCATAGAAACACAAACTAACAGACACAGTGAAATTAACAAGTTATAGACCACATGGATTTAACAGATTTCTAAAGAATTTTCATCCTAAATCAAAAGAATATACCTTCTTCTTAGCACCTCATGGTACCTTCTCCAAAATTGACTGGTCACAAAACAGACCTCAACTGATATAAGAAGATTAAAATAATCCTAGGCATCCTATCAGATCACTATAGATTAAGGCAATAGCTTCAATAACAAAAAAAAAGAAAGAAAATAAAAACAGCCAAAAGCACACATACACATGGAAGCTTAACAACCCTCAACTCAAGGATAACTTGGCCAAGAAAGAAATAAAGAAAGAAATTAAAGACATTTTAGAATTTAATGAAAATGAAGGTACAACATACCCAAATTTATGGGACACAATGAAAACAGTGCTAAGAGGAAAAGTCATAGCTCTGAGTGCCTCCAAAAGGAAACTGAAGAGAACATACACTAGCAGTCTGACAGCACACCTTAAAGTTCTAGAACAAAAAGAAGCTACAAATGGAGTAGATGGCAGGAAATAATCAAACTCAGGGCTAATGTCAACCACGTAGAAACAGAAAGAACTATGCAAAGAATCAACAAATTCAGGAGCTTGTTCTTTGAGAAAATCAACAAGATAGATTAAACCCTTAGCCAGACTAACCAGAGGGCATAGAGACAGTACCCAAATTAACAAAATCAGAAATGAAAAGGGAGACATAAAAAGTGAAACAGGAAATTCAAAGAATTATCAGATCCTACTGCAAAAGCCTATATTCAACCAAGTTAGAAGATCTGGATGAAATGAACAATTTTCTAGACAGATACCAGGTGCCAAAGTTAAATCAGGATCAGATAAATTAGCTAAACAGTCACATAACATCCATAGAAATAGAAGCAGAATTAAAAGTTCCCAACCAAAACAAAAACAAAAAACAAAACACACACACACACACACACACACACACACACACACAAAAACAACAAAAATCCAGGACCAGATGAGTTTAGTACAGAGTTTTATCATACCTTCAAAGAAGACCTAATACCAATAAACTTCAAACTACTCCACAAAGAAGGAACACTACCCCATTTACTCTATGAACTCATAGTTATGCTGATATCAAAACCTCACAAAGACCCAAAAAAGAAAGAGAACTTCAGACCAATTTCTCTTATGAATATTGATGCAAAAATACTTAATAAAATTCTCGCAAGCCTAATCCAAGAACACACTAAAACTATCATTCATCACCATCAAGTAGGCTTCATCCCACTGATGCAGAGATGCTTCAATATATGGAAATCCATCAATGTAATCCATTACATAAAAAACTCAAAGAAAAAAGATAGATATGATCATTTCATTAGATGCTGAAAAAACATTTGACAAAATCCAAAACCCCTTCATGATAAAAGTCTTGGAAAAATCAGGAATTCAAGGCCCATACCTAAACATAGTAAAAGCAATATACAGCAAAATAGTAAACAACATCAAACAAAATGGAAAGAAATTTGAAGCAATCCCACTAAAATCAGCAACTAGACACAGCTGCCGTCTGTCTCCTTATCTATTCAATATAGTACTTGAAATTCTACCCATAGCAATTAGAAAGCAAAAGGAGGTCAAAGGGATACAGATTAGAAAGGAAAAAGTAAAAATATTACTATTTGCAGATGATATGATAGTATACTTAAGTGACCCCCAAAAACTCCACCAGAGAATTCCTACAGATGATAAACAACTTCACCCAAGTGGCTGGAAATAAAATCTACTCAAACAAATCAGTAGCCCTCCTATACTCAAAGAATAAACAGTCAGAGAAAGAAATTAGGGGATTTATGTTCTCTCCAGTGACTTTCTAAGGTGGAATCAGCCAGGAGGCACAGGCCACAGAAGCTGAATAGCCACTGGGACAGGTTCCTTCTTTCATCCATCTACACCCAGGATGGCTGGCTGATCCACAGCCCTCTGGGCACAGGTCTTACCAGGGGAGAGCTGATCTCCAAGAAGTGCTTACAGGGGCTTAAAGACCAACAGGAGGAACAAGTTTCAGCCAGAGATAGCAAGAACATATAACACCAGAGATAACAAGGTGGTGAAAGGCAAATGCAAGAATCTTATCAACAGAAACCAAGACTACTTGACATCATCAGAACCCAGTACCACAGCAAATCCTGGATACCCCAAACACCAAAAAAGCAAGATTTAGATCTAAAATCATATGTCATGATGGTGATAGAGGAATTTAGGAAGGACATAAAGAACTCCCTTAAAGAAATACAGGAGAACACAGGTAAACAGGTACAAGCCCTTAAAGAAGAAATATAAAAATCCCTTAAAGAATTACAGGAAAACAAGAATGAACAAGTAGAATCCCTTAAAGAGGAAACATAAAAATCCCTTAAAGAATTATAGGAAAGCACAACCAAACAGATGAAGGATTTGAATAAAACCATCCAGGATCTAAAAATGGAAGTAGAAACAACTAAGAATTTACAAAGAGAGGCAATTCCGGAGATAGAAAACTTAGGAAAGAAGTCAGGAGCCATAGATGCAAGCATCACCAACAGAATACAAAGGATAAAAGAGAGAATCTCAGGTGCAGAAGATACCATAGAAAACATTGACACAACAGTCAAAATGCAAAATTCAATAAGATCGTAACCCAAAACATCCAGGAAATCCATGACTCAATGAGAAGACCAAACCTAAGGATAATAGGTATAGAAGAGAGTGAAGACTTCCAACTTAAAGAGCCAGAAAGTATCTTCAACAAAATTATATGTCTTTAAAGTCACAACTTGGGCTGATATCACTGCAATGACAAAAGACAAAAAAGGAGAAAGCCATAGGGCTGAGCTCTAGTACCAGTCCCAATGCATATTACCTCATTCAAATCACTTTAGAAAATATCCAACACATTCACACAGTTTACAGCATCACACTGTAGAGCCAGAGCCAGGCAATACATTCTTTGCTAAAATGGGGCATTTTTGTATCTGCCTAAAAATGGCTTCTTAATGACTTTATTTTTTACTTTGTTATAGAGGAAAGTGAGCTTTGTTTAATGTTTACTAGTGATATACCCTTTTTTTAGACTATATTTTTTGAAATAATAATTTAGTAACAATATTTCTCTCTTCCCTTTCTTCCACCCAAACCCTTCCATATACCCTTCCCTATCCTCTTTCCAAGTTATGACTTATTTTTTCACTAATTGTTATTGCATGCACATATATAATAAATATACATATATTCTTAAAAAAACCCCACCAAATACACAAGAAAAGAAAGAATATTAAAAGCAGTGAGGGAAAAAGGTCAAGTAACACATAAAGACAGACCTATCAAAATTACACCAGACTTCTTGCCAGAGACTATGAAAACTAGAAGATCCTGGGCAGATGTCATGTAGACCTTAAGAGAACCCAAATGCCAGCCAGGCTACTATACCCAGCAAAACTCTCAATTACCATAGATGGAGAAACCAAGATATTCCATGACAA
>NW_022196906.1:6578644-6590497 GCF_008632895.1 Mastomys coucha
ACAAATCCAGCCTTTCAAAGGATAATAAATGGAAAACTCCAACACAAGGAGGGAAATTACATCCTAGAAAAACCAAGAAAGTAATCTTCCAACAAAACTAAAAGAAGATAGCCACAAGAATGGAATTCCAACTCTAACAACAAAAATAACAGGAAGCAACAATTACTTTTCCTTAATACCTATTAATATCAATTGGCTCAATTCCCCAATAAAAAGACATAGACTATCCAACTGGGTATGTAAACAGGACCTAACATTTTGTTACATATGGAAAACCCACCTCAGTGATAAAGATAGACACTACCTCGAATAAAAGGCTGGAAAACAATTTTCCAAGCAAATTGTCCCCAAAACAAGCTGGAGTTGCCATTTTAATGTTGGATAAAATCAACTTTCAACCAAAATGATAAAAGAAGCTAAAGAGGGACACTTCATACTCATCAAAGGTAAGATCTACCAAGATGAACTCTCAATTCTTAACCTCTACACTCCAAATTCAAGTTCATCTACATTCATAAAAGAAACTTTACTAATGTTCAAAGCTAATATCCAATATATACAAAGAACTCAAGAAGTTAGATTCCATACAACCAAATAATCTTATTAAATGAGGTACAGAGCTAAACAAAGAATTCTCAATTGAGGAATACTAACTAAACCACCAACCAAAGAGTACACATGGTGGTACTCATGGATCCAGTAGCATATGTAGCAGAGGATGACCTAGTCAGTCATCAGTGGGAGGAGAGGCCCTTGGTTCTGTGAAGGTTCTATTACCCAGTATAGGGGAATGCCAGGGCCAGGAAGCAGGAGAGGATGGGTTAGTGAGCAGGGTGAGGGAGGAGGGAACAGGGTATTTTTTTGTTTTTGTTTTTGTTTTTTATTTTATTTTATTTTTATTTTTATCAGAGGGGGAACTGGGAAAGGAGATATCATATAACATATAAATAAAGAAAATATCTAAAAAAAGAAAAGAAATGTTCAACATCCTGAGTCATCAGGGAAATGTAAATCAATACAACCCTGAGATTCTACCTCACACCAATCAGAATGGCTAGGATAAAAAACTCAGATGACAGCAGATGCTGGAGAGGTTGTGGAGAAAGATGAACACTCCTTCGTTGCTGGTGGGATTGCAAACTGGTACAACCACTCTGGAAATCAGGTTGGCTGTTCCTCAGGTAATTGGACATAGTAATACCAGAGGACCCAGCTATACCACTCCTGGCCATATACCCAAAAGATGCTCCAACATGTAATAAGGACACATGCTCCACCATGTTCATAACAGCCTTATTTATAATAGCCAGAAACTGGAAACAACCCAGATGTCCCTCAACAGAGAAATATACATTTACACAATGGGGTACTACTCATCTATTAAAATCAATGAATTTGTGAAATTCTTAGGGATCTGAAAGATATCATCATGAGTGAGGTAACCCAATCACAAAAGTATACACATGGTATGCACTCACTGATAAGTGTATATTAGCCCAGAATCTTGGAATACCCAAATACTAACCACAAAACACAAGGAACTCAAGGAGAAGAAAGACCAAAGTGTGGATACTTTGATCCTTCTTTGAAGGGGGAACAAAAAACCCATGGAAGCAGTTGCAGAGACTAACTATGGAGCAGAGACTGTAGGAAGGACAACCCAGAGACTGCTCTACCTGGGAATCCTACCCATATTCAATCACCAAACCCAGACACTATTGTGGATGCCAGCAAGTGCTGGCTGACAGGAGCCTGACATAGCTGTCTCCTGAGAGGTTCTGACAGTGCCCAACTAATACAGAAGTAGAGGTTCACAGCCATCCATTGGACAGAGTACAGGGTCCACATTGAGGGAGCTAGAGAAAGGACCCAAAGAGCTGAAGGTTTTGCAGTCCTTTAGGACTAACAATATGAACTAACTAGTACCCTCAGATCTCCCAGGAACTAAACCACAAACCAAAGAGTACACATGGTGGGACTCATGGCTCCAGCTGCAAATGTAGCAGAGGATGGCCTAATCAGTCATCAATGGGAGGAGAGGCCCTTGGTCCTGTGATGGTTCTATTACCCAGTATAGGGGAATGGCAGGGCCAGGAAGTGGGAGAGGGTGGGTTGGTGAGCAGCAGGAGGGGAAAGAGAACACTTGTTTTTTTGGGGAGGGAAAACAGGGCAAGGAGACATCATTTGAAATGTAAATAAAGAAAATATCTAACAAAGAAATTAGATGAAAAAATTGAGAAAAGAGAATAAAATATTTAAAAATGCTGGAGAGGTTGTGGAGAAAGAGGAACACTCCTTCATTCCTGGTGGGATTGCAAGCTGACACAACCACTCTGGAAACCAGGTTGGCATTTCCTCAGAAAATTACACATAGTACTATCATAGTACTAAAGATCCAGCTATACCACTTCTGGGCAGGTGCTCCAACATGTAATAAGGGCGCAGCCTTATTTTTAATAGCCAGAAGTTGGAAACAACCCAGATGTTCCTCAACAGAGGAAGGGATACAGAAAATGTGGTATATTTACTCAATGGAATACTACTCAGCTATTAAAAACAATGATTTCATGAAATTCGCAGGCAAATGGATGGAACTTGAAAATATCATCCTGAGTGAGTCAGTCACAAAAGAACACACAAGGTATGTACTCACTGATAAGTGGATTTTAGCCTAAAATTTCAGAAGACCCTAGATTCAATTCACAGACCATATGCAGTCTAAGAAGAAGGAAGAGTAAAATGTGGGGCTTCAGTGCTTCTTAGAAGGGTGAACAAAATACTCACAGGAAGAAATATGGAGACAAAGTGTGGAGCAGAAACTGAAGGAAAGACCATCCAGAGACTGTGCCACCTGAGGATCCATCCCATATAGAGCCACCAAACCTGGACACTATTGTGGGTGCTGGGAAGTGCTTGCTGATGGAAACCTGATATAGCTGTCTCAAAGACAGAGGTGGATGCTTGCAGCCAACTATTGGACTGAGTGCAGGGGTCCCTGATGAAGGAATTGGAGAAGGGACTGAAGGAGCTGGAGAAGGGACTGAAGAAGCTGAAGGGGTTTGCAGCCCCATGGAGGAAGCAACAGTGTCAACAAGCCAGACCCCCAGAGTTCCTGGGGAGTGAACCACCAACCAAAACAACACACATGGAGAGACCCATGGAACTGGCTGAATATGTGGCCATATTAGAGGATGGCCTTGTTAGACATCACTGGAAGAAGAAGCCCTTGGGCCTGAGGATGTTCGATGCTCCAGTAGGGGAATACCAGGACATGAAGGTGGGAGTGGGTAAATGGGTAAGGGAGCACCTTCATAGAATCATAGGGGCAGGGTATTGGATGGGGTGTTTCTGAAGGGGAGACCTAAAAAGAGGAAATCATTTGAAATGTAAATAAGAAAATATCCAATAAAAAAGGAAAAAATAAACAATGCCTACTCTTTATTCTCTCAAGCTAACAGGTGGGTTAACGAACATTAACTTGTCATGAACTTTACCATCTCCTATAGTATCCCCCAGCTTAAACACCTGAAATTCTCACAAATGTGTTTTATCATGCATTTTCCACGACTTTCTATGCTATTTGATGTCAAGTATCTGGGTGTCTTTAATTTCCCTCTCATCAACCTCAGTTGTCACAAAAAGCATCAGTGTGTGAGATGAAGCCATCTCAAGGAGTGATGACAAAGCTTAATCAGATTGTCATTACACAAAGTAAGGGAGTCTACTCCCTAAGCTAATAGTCCTGGTATACTATTCCTTAATAGACAAAAGCAATTTTTTTTCTCATATTCTTTCTTTTCTGGATGTACTGAATAAAAATCACTTCCTGAATCAAGTACTATGTGACAATATTATGAGTGCCAATTCAGAATAGTAATTATGGGTAATATGGCATCAGAATCTCTGATCTAAACATATTAGTTTCTTGCTGCTATAAAATTTATTTGTGAGCACCAATATGAGCCAATAATTTCAGAAAAGAAATACTTTTAACATGTGTCATTAATGAAATAAATGTATTGTAATGCAGCTATATTTTAAAATTTCTCACCACTAGTGAATCACAGCTCATACTAGAAAGGATCATTATGCAAGTTACTTTGACTTCACTGATAGATAAATTCTCTGAAACTTGCCAGCATTCTTTTGCTTTTTGTTTATGTTATTTGGCTTAATGAAAGGGAACAGTAGTAGTTTGTGTAGATTTTTATTGCTGTAATAAAACATTATAACCAAAAGCAATTTGGGAAGGAAAGGGTTTATTCATCTTTCTTCTCCAAGTAAAAGTCCATCATTAAAGGATGTAGATGCAATGCTACAGCAGAAATATTGGAAGAACGCTTGCTTATTGACTTGCTCACCATGGTTTGCAAAACCGATTTTCATATGCTGTCCAGAATCTCTTGCTGTGGAATGGCAGCGCGCCAAGTGCACCATGCCTTTTCATATCAATTATTAAAAAATAAAATACTCCCACTAGGCTTGTTGACAGGTCAATCTGTTGGGGGCATTTTTTTCAATGAAAGTTCCCTTTCCTTACCAGAAAGAGGTACTCACCTAATGATAAATTTAATTCCCATATTTTTGGCAAGTTTTACTTTAAACACTGAACACTGACTTAATTTCTATGAAATATTGTTCCTTCAGTAATTATTGTACCATGTACTTATTAACAAAGCAATATAAAAAGTCAAAATATGAACTGCAAAGATAAAAATCAAAAGCACTGACAAAAGAAAGTAGATGAGACATAATAAAGGAAGACATCACATGGGTTAGGTATCATCAAAGATTTTCTAGGAAGTAGAATTTTGGTGTTGTTGAGCATATTCATTATCTACTAAGCATGGTTTATTTTCTTTTCAAAAACCTGTATTTAGCCATTACTATCAAATAAAATACTATCCATCCCTAAGAATCAGAAATTCTGTCACCTGCAACATGTTTGGGAATGGAAAACATTGAGCAAAAATGTCAGGCACAAACAAAATGTGATCTCACTTATATGTGGATTCTAAAAAGTGCAGCTTTCATAACAATTGAGAACTATATGCATTTATCAAAGACCAATGTGGTGAGGAAAAAGAGATAGGTGCTCTGTCACAGCTCAATAGAAGGAAGAGGACATAATTCTATGACCTGATGTATAACAGTCAATAAGTTGGCAACCATACATTATTTCTCAAAATGGAAGATATATTTGAAATATATTCACCAAATTAAAAAGACAAAAGTTTTGTTTTGTTTTACTTTATTTTGTTTTGTTTTGTTTTCAAGACAGGGTTTCTCTGTATAGCCCTGTAGCCCTGGCTGCCCTGGAACTCACTCTGTAGACCATGTGGGCCTTGAACTCAGAAATCTGCCTGCCTCTGCCTCCCAAGTGCTGGGATTAAAGGCATGTGCCACCACTTCCCAGCTCATGACAAAAGTTTTAAAATGTATATGCAAAGTATCATAAATCAATCATTAGCTTAAGTAATAAATAAATAAATAAATATATTGCAGCAGCATTTTGAAGGTTGAACATATCAAAATATTATGAATCAATCAGAAAAAATAGATTTATAAATGTTCCCTGAAGATAGAAAATGCAAGGATCATTGAAGGAGGAAATATATTTTGAAATTTGGAATTACATATATATGATCAGATTTCTAGGATCATATTAATCATGGCTGCCTAAAGTAAACAACAGTGTGCATGAGACCATGATGTAGCCTGTAAGGGAATGAAGATGAGTGAATATGCAAATTCTCTCCTACCAGTGTTTACAGACTAGATTCCAGTAGTTCAAAGAAGTCAAGTTCCAAAGATACAAAAATGTAAAATGAACTTTCAAATGACTATTAAGCCTTCTGTATGTGGAGTCAAGCTGATAATGGTTTCAAATGTGGGATAGCATTTAAAACTGAAAACTTGCATTATATATAAATTCATTTAAATTCAATAGTCCATGTGGATAAAAACTGAATATAAGGAAGCTATCTTCACTAGAGATAAAGAACTTTACTAGCTACTAAAGATTCATAAAGCAGTGTTTTCTATACAGAGGGACACTGATATCCTTATACATAATAGAAAATATCTGAATATGAGATAACAATGTTTATATAATTCTGGAATATTGTCCTTGAGTATCAGTTATCTAATTTTTAGTCTGTACGCATATGGTATGTTTATATATACTTGTCATTATGTATGGGGACACTTGTCACCAAGCATTTCTGAGGTCAAAAGACTGCCTTAGGTGGTGGTCCATGCCTTCTATCATCTTTGAAATGGGGATCTCACTGTTTAAAGTTTTGTACATTAGGCCATATATTGTCTTAGCTTCCAGTCCCCTGTCTCTGCTTCTCATTAACCCATTATCAGAGCTCTACTCCATGTAGCTTTACACATGCTATAGGCTCAAGCAGAGGTGTTTACACTTATATGTCAAGTGTTCTAGCCACCGAGCCTTTACCTGTTTGTATGGAAATGTATGCTATAAAGAAAACATAAGGCTGCCACATCAGTGAGTAAAGTACTTAAGCTCAAATATACAGACTGGGGTTCAGGTACCTAAAATCCCCATAAAAGTAGGGTAGTCATAGATGCCACTTACAGTCCCAACATACAGAAGACAAGAATAGGTGATCCATAAAGCATATTGTCTAACTACATTCACCAGAATTCATGAGTTCGAGGTATAACAAAAGATGCTGCCTCAGTAGAAAATTACTGAGTAAAACAAAATTTTCAAAGTCAACAACAATCCTATATATGTACATGTATATGCTTATATGTACACCTGAACAAATACCTAGTAATCTACATGCACACATACATACACACTATACATACAAAAATAGGGGACTGAAAAGTTGGCTCAATTGTTAAGATAATTGACTACTCCTGCAAAGGACCAGCTCCATTTCCCAAGCACCCCCATGGTAGCTCACAGCAATCTGTAACTCTAGTATTAGGGAACCTGACACTTTTTCCTGGCGCAATGATTATCAGGCAGGGGCATGGTTCACTGATGTGTAACCAGATAAAAATGCATATGCATAAAATAAAATATTTTTGAGGGAAAGGAAACTATAATGTTTAGACAGAAGTCATGCTTTCTTTAGTTCTAGGGCACTGAGAATATCAATCTTCAGGAAGAAGAATGCTATAGCATGTAAGTCTTGAGATGTATGATAAAGATACTGGCTCATTCTGGGAGTATAACTGGATATTGAAGGGGTTGGAGTGGCATTGCCTTGGCAATGGATATAAGAATAGATAGAAGATGGAAATTTAGTGAAATTTACTGTGGAGACACAGAGTGGAGAGAATCTAAAGTATTTTAAAAGACCCTTTTCCTCTCCTTGTGTTCATCAACTTTATGTAGATATAATGTAATGTATGACCTCACTGTTAACAAGGAACATGGCAATAATAGCAGGAATTGCATCGGTATTGCAGCAATTTTGGTGGAGGCACTGAAAACACCAGCGATTTAAGAAAGCCCCTGAGCTTCACAAGCATAAGAAACTGAATGTTCCCCCACTTTTAAAACCCAGGCAAGGGGAAAGTATAAGAAGTCACCTTTAATGTAAATGATTATTACTTAATTTACAATGAAATTAGCACCACAAAATCTTTAAAAGTTAATAGAATATCATTACCTGGCTAAGTCACACAACATAAAACCTGGAATGTAGAAAGCTGGGTGTTTTCCATGAAAGTATTTGGTCCCTTTGTGCAGAGAACAATGAGCAACAATATTCTACTACTGTGAACCAACCACTTTGTGAGGTTAAATGCATTACTATAACAGGCTTTATTTTTAACACACTAAATTATAGAAGTTACACGATCCAACATTATGAAATGATCAGATTCTCCTATCTGGGAAATGGCCTGGAGCTGTTATTCAAACCATTGAGGACATCCTATTTTATATCAGATATCCCTTTTCACTACAAAATGTAATTTTTCTGACTGAAATACTGCTAAGTTGCAGGTACATTCTCACACTCTGAAGCAAGACAAAGCGTGGGGAAAGCCCATATTCCCAACATTCATCCATCACAATTTTTCATTTTTTTTTTGTTGTTGAAAGAAGAATCATCACCCAAGGATGTAGAGTCACTGTGCTGGTGATGGCTGGACTAGAGAACTATGGGAGTCAGCACTGTGTATCAATCAAACCAGACCTAGCTATGTTACACAGGTATTTAGAAGAATAAATAAATCTTGGGATTGTTGTGGAGATAATTGTAGACATGAATAATGTATGAAATAAGTTCAGTTTAAGTAAATGAAGTGACCCCAGATGACCTTTTTAGGTAGAAGTTAAACAACTGGAGGACCTGCAAATAGAACTAAGGCTTTTCTAGGCAAAAGCATCTACAATCAACAAAAATCAAAACCTGACCCTGGAACCTCAGGGTTGCAGGTTGCTCTCAAATTGCAAACTCCCTTTGCAAGGACTTCTAAACATATACACAGATATTTAGAAAACACTCAGAACAATAAAAACCCTCTTCATGGGGCCTCTTCCTCTCTGTCTAGTTGTAGTTACCTGGCTGAACATAATCCACATAGTATTATTTCATATGAATCTGCTAAAGTCTTGATCACTGTCACTTAAGAAGGAAAATGAACAAGTGTACACTTTTCTTTAACATGTAGGCTACATAGAAAAATATGAAAATACTTTTTGTTGTGCCCTATTCTCAAAAAAGTTTTGAGAAGTTGGTACGGTACAAAGAAAATATAAAAATACCTTTGCTGTTTATTGAACACTGATGCTATTCTAGACTCTAATCTAACTTAATACCTTCTACCAAATATTGACAGTGAGCATTTTTCATGGGGTTTTCACATCTTTCTACTACTAACCAGTCCTATCAGCACAGCTTTTGACAGACAGAAGTATCAAGTACTAAGATATTCTTATTTTGTGGGTACAAAGAAATTAAGTAAGAGAAAGAAGCCAGAATAAAAATAACATTATAAATCAAAGAAAACAGCCTTGAAAATGTATGAGAAAACCCTCATACCATGTCCACTGGCTTACAGGTCCAGTTTATTTCACTCTTACAGGTGATGCTCTGGGAGGCAGCCACAATTATGAGCCAATGATTTAATTTGCCTCCTGTTAATAAATCCATTCAGTAAGGTCTGTATCATCTCATGTCCTGATGTTCAACGCAGGAAATACCGTCTGAATTCCCCACTGTACCCCTCAGGAGTTTGTCGGAAGCCATGTTTCCAAATATATGATATTAGAGAACTGAACCATAGCTTCAATCTATCTGAAGCAATCTTGGGAAAGCAGAGCTCTGAGAAACCCAGTAGTGCTGTAAAAGTTGGCTGTACATTTTAATGAAGCACAATCCTGTAGATGCCTCTACAAATGTAGTGATCAATACTTTTATCTTACATTAGCAACAGTTTAATACAATTAATTTTCTGTAGCTTTCTTACTCACCACATTGATATTGTGATAACAGATATATACCTCACAGGCCACAGAACTGGCAGGGCAGCTGGGACAGGATCCTTTCTACCTCTGTCAACAACTAGGAGGGACAGCGGATCCACAGCCCTCTGTGTACATTTCCCACAAGCAGAGAGCGTGTCTCCAGGGAGTGCTTTGACCCCAGGACTCAGGAGGGACTGGTGATCCACAACCCTCTGTGCATGTTCTTCCCAGAGGAGAGTTGATCTCCCGGAAGTGCTGATACAGGCTTACAGACCCACAGGAGGAACAAACTCCAACCAGAGGCAGCAAGAACATCTAGCATGAGAAATCAATAGATGGTAAAAGGCAAATGCAAGAATCTTACCAACAGAAACCAAGACTACTTGGCATCATCAGAACCCAGTACTCCCACCACAGCAAGACCTGGATACCCCAAAACACAAGAAAAGCAAGATTTGCATCTAAAATCATATCTCATGATGATGATGGAGGAATTTAAGAAGGACATGAATAACTCCCTTAAAGAAATACAGGAGAACACAGGGAAACAGGTACAAGCCCTTAAAGAGGAAACACAAAAATCCCGTAAAGAATTACAGGAGAACACAAATGAACAAGTAGAAGCCATTAAAAATGAAACACAAAAATCCCTTAAAGAATTATAGGAAAGCACAACCAAACAGGTGAAGGAATTGAATAAAACCATTCAGGATGTAAAAATGGAAGTAGAAACATCTAAGAATTAAGAAAGAGAGACAACTTTGGAAATAGAAAACCTAGGGAAGAAGTCAGAAGACATAGATGCAAGCAACACCAACAGAACACAAGAGATAGAAGAAAGAATTTCAGGTGCAGAAGATACCATAGAAAATATTGACACAACAGTCAAAGAAAATGCAAATGCAAAAAGATCCTAACCCAAAACATCTAGGTAATACTGTATAAAACAAGAAGACCAACCCTAAGAATAATAGGTATAGAAGAGACTGAAGACTTCCTACTTAAAGGGCCAGTAAATATCTTCAACAAAATTATAGAAGAAAACTTCCCTACCCTAAAAAAAAAGAGATACCTAAGAATATACAAGAAGCCTACAGACCTAAAAATAGTTTTGATCAGAAAAGAAATTCCTCCCACCACATAATAGTCAAAACACTAAATGCACAAAACAAAGAAAGAATATTAAAACAGTGAGGGGAAAAAGGTCAAGTAACATATAAAGACAGACCTATCAGATTTACATCAGACTTCTTACCAGAGACTATGAAAACCAAAAGATCCTGTGTTGATGTCATACAGACACTAAGAGAACACAAATGCAAGCCCAGACATCAAAACTATCAATTACCCACCAAACCCCTCAATTACCATAGATGGAGAAACCAAAGTGTTACATAACAAAATCAAATTTACACAATAACTTTCCACAAATCTAGCCCTTCAAAGGAGAATAAATGGAAAACTCCACAAGGAGGGAAACTACATCCTAGAAAAAGCAAGAAAGTAATCTTCCAACAAAACTTAAAAAAGAAAGTCACATGAACGGAATTCCATTTTTAACAACAAAAATAACAGGAAGCAAAAATTACTTTCCCTTAATATCTATTAATATCAAAGGATCCAATTCCCCAATAAAGACAGAATATCAAACTGGGTAGATAAACAGGACCCAAATTTCTGTTGCATATAAGAATCCCACCTCAGTGACAACGACAGACACTACCTCAGAATAAAAGGCTGGAAAACAATTTTCCAAGCAAATGTTTCCAAGAAACAAGCTGGAGCAGTCATTCTAATATCGAAAAAAATCAGCTTTCAACCTAGAGTGATCAAAAAGTTAAGGAGGGACACTTCATATTCATCAAAGGTATATCTACCAAGATGAACTCTCAATTCTGATCCTCTATGCTCCAAATGCAAGGGCATTTACATTCATAAAAGAAAATGTACTAAACCTCAAAGAACACATTGCACATTACACACTAATAGTGGGAGATTTCAACCACTCTCTGCAATGGACAGATCATGGAAACAGAAACTACACAAAGACACAGTGAGGCTAACTGAAGTTATGAAACAGATGGATTTAACAGATATCTATAGAACTTTTTATCTTAAAACAAAAGGATATACCTTCTTCTCAGCACCTCATGTTACCTTCTCCAAAACTGACCATATAATTGGTCACAAATCAGGCCTCAACAGATACAAGAAGATTGAAATAATTCCTTGTATCCTATCAGATAACCATGGACTAAAGCTGCTCCTCAATAACAACATAAACAATAGAATGCCCACATACTAATGATAACTTGGTATAGGAAGAAATAAGAAAGAAATTAAGGACTTTTAAGAATTTAATGAAAATGACACCATAACATATCCAAATTTAT
>NW_022196906.1:6590507-6597031 GCF_008632895.1 Mastomys coucha
ACACTAGAAGTTTGACAGCACATCTGAAAGCTCTAGAACAAAATGAAGCAAATAAACCCAGGAGGATTCAAAGGCAGGAAATAATCAAGCTCAGTGGTGAAATCAACCACATAGAAACAAAAAGAAGTATACAAAGAATCAACCAAACTAGGAGCTGGCTCTTTGAGAAAATCAAGAAAATAGACAAAACCTTAGCCAGAATAACTAGAGTGCACAGACACAGTATCCTAATTAACAAGATCAGAAATGAAAAGGGAGACATAACAACAAAAACTGAAGAAATCCAAAACATCATCAGATCCTATTACAAAAGTTTATACTCAACAAAACTGAAAAACCTGGATGAAATGGACAATTTTCTAGACAGATACCAGGTAACAAAGTTAAATCAAGATCAGATAAATTATCTAAACAGTCCCATATCTGCTAATGAAGTAGAAACAGTCTAATAGTCTCCCAACCAAAAAAAGCCCAGGACCAGATGGGTTTAGTGCAGAGTTTTTATCAGACCTACAAAGAAGACCTAATATCAATACTCCTCAAACTATTCAACAAAATAGAAACAGAAGGTACTCTATCCAATTCGTTCTATGAAGCCACAATTACTCTGATACCTAAACCACACAAAGACCTAACAAAAAAAGAAAACTTCAGACCAACTTCCCTTATGAATATCGATGCAAAAATATTCAATTAAATTCTTGCAAACAGAATCCAAGAACACGTCAATATAATCATCCATCATGATCAAGTAGGCCTCATCCCAGGGATGAAGGGATGGTTCAATATACAGAAATCCATCAATGTAATTCATTATATAAACAAACTCAACAACAACAACAAAAATATATGATCATCTCATTAGATGCTGAGAAAGAATTAGGCAAATCCAACACCCCTTCATGAAAAAAGTCCTGAAAGATCAGGAATTCAAGGCCCATACCTAAACACAATAAAAGCAATACAAAGCAAACCAGTAGCCAACACCAAACTAAATGGAGAGAAACTTGAGCAATTCCACTAAAATCAGGGACTAGACAAGACTACCTACTTTCTTCCTACCTATTCAATATTGTACTTGAAGTTCTAGCCAGAGCAATTAGACAACAAATGGGGATCAAAGGGATACAAATTGGAAAGGAAGAAGTCAAATTATCACTATTTGTTGATGATATGATAGCATTCTTAAGTGACCCCAAAAATTCCACCAGAGAACTCCTTAACCTGATAAACAACTTCAGCAAAGTAGCTGGATATAAAATTAACTTACGCAAATCAGTGGCCTTCCTCTACACAAAGGATAAACAGGCTGAGAAAGAAATTAGGAAAACAACATCCTTCACAGTAGTCACAAATAGTATAAAATACTTTGATGTAACTCTAACTAAGCAAGTAAAAGTTCTTTATAACAAGAACTTCAAGTCTCTGAAGAAAGAAATTGAAGATCTCAGATGATGGAAAGATCTCCCATCCTCATGGATTGGCAGGATTTATATAGTAAAAATGGCCATCTTGCAGAAAGCAATCTACAGATTCAGTGCAATCCCCATCAAATTCCAACTCAATTTGTTACAGAATTAGAAAGAACAATATGCAAATTCATATGGAATAATAACAAACAACTTAGAAGAGCAAAAACTATTCTCAACTAGAAGAACCTCTGATGTAATCACCATCCCTGACCTTAAGCTGGACTACAGAGCAGTTGTGATTAAAAATAAAACAAAACAATAAAAAAACTGCATGGTATTGGTACACTGATAGGCAGGTAGATCAATGAAATAGAATTGAAGACCCAGAAATGAACCCACACACCTATGATCACTTTATCTTTGACAAAGAGCTAAAAACCTCCAGTGTGAAAAAGATAGCATTTTCAACAAATAGTGCTGGCTCTACTGGCAGTTAACATGAAAAAGAATGCAAATCAATCAATTCATATCTCCTTGTACAAAGCTCAAGTCCAAGTGGATCAAGGACCTCCACATAAAACCATGTACACTGAAAGTAACAGAAAGTGGGGAAGAGCCTCGAGAACATGGGCACAGGGGAAATTTTCCTGAACAGAACACCAATAGCTTATGCTCTAAGGTTGAGAATCGACAAATGAGACCTCATAAAATTACAAAGCTTCTGTAAGGCAAATGACACTCTCAATAGGACAAAACGGCAACCAACAGATTGGGAAAAGATCTTTACCAATCTTACATCTGATAGAGGGCTAATATCCAATATATACAAAGAACTCAAGAAGTTAGATTCCAAAGAATCAAATAACTCTATTAAAAAGTTGGGTACAGAACTAAACAAAGAATTGTCAACTGAGGAATACTGAATGGCTGAAAAGCACCTAAAGAAATGTTCAACATCCTTAGTCATCAAGGAAATGCAAATCAAAACAACCCTGAGATTCTACCTCACACCAGTTAGAATGGCTAAGATCAAAAACTCAGGTGACAGCAGATGCTGGAGAGGTTATGGAAAAAGAGGAACACTCCTTTATTGCTGATGGGATTTGAAGCTGGTTCAACCACTCTGGAAATCAGTTTGGTAGTTCCTACAGAAATTGGACATAGTACTACCTGAGGGCCCAGCTATACCACTCCTGTGCACATACCCAGAAGATGCTCCAACATGTAATAAGGTCACATGTTCCACTATGTTCATAGCAGCCTTATTTATAATATCCAGAAACTGGAAGCACCCCAGATGTCCCTCAGCAGAGGAATGGATACATAAAATGTGGTATATTTATACAATGGATTACTACTCAGCTATTTAAAACAATGTATTTATGAAATTCTTAGGCAAATGGATGAATCTGGATGGTAGTATCATGAGTGAGGTAACCCAATCACAAAAGAACACACATGTTATGCACTCCTTAGTAAGTGGATATTAGCCCAGAAACTTGGAATGCCCCAAATACAAACGACAAACCACACAAAACTCAAGAAGGAGACCAAAGTGTGGATTCTGCAATCCTTAGAAGGGGGAACAAAATATATTTGGAAGCAGTTGCAGAGACAAAATATGGAGCAGAGACTGAAGGAAGGACAGTCCAGAGACTGCTCCACCTGGGAATCCTTCCCATATTCAGTCATCAAATCCAGACATAATTGTGGATGCCAGCAAGTGCTGGCTGACAGGAGCCTCATATAGCTCTCTCCTGAAAGGCTCTGACAGTGTCCAACTAATACAGATGTAGAGGCTCACAGCCATCCATTGGACTGAGTACAGGATCCCCAATGAAGGACATTGAGGAAGGATCCAAGAAGCTGAAGGGCTTGCAGCCCTTTAGGACAAACAACAATATGAACTAACTAGTACCCTCAGAGTTCCGAGGGACTAAACCACCAACCAAAGTGTACACATGGTGTGTCTAATGGCTCCAGCAGCATAGGTATTGCAGAGAATGGCCTAGCTGGTCATCAATGGGAGGAGAGTTTGGCCCTCTGAAGGTTCTATGCCCCAGTGTAGGGAAATGTCAGGGCCAGAAAGAAGGAGAGGGTGGATTGGAGAGCAGGGGAAGGGAGGAGGGAACAGGGTTTTTATTTATTTATTTATTTATTTATTTATTTATTTATTTCCTTTTTTTTCCTTTTTTTCCCGAGGGGAAACTGGGAATGGAGATATCATTTGACATGTAATTAAAGAACATATCTAATAAAAAAGGAAAAAGAAAGAAAAAAGATAGCTCAACTTCAAAGCACAGTAATAAACTTCTGTCTACTAAAGTTAAAGTGGATCATTACCTAGTATCTTCATTTGATGGGGATACTTTATCTCGAGTTCTAGAATAGCATGCTATTTATTCAGGCATACTATTTTTTCAGGTACTGAGAATTCAGGAATTTCCCTTTCATACTTCCCCTTCTTTACAGATGATCGACTGCCAGCAGGCGTACCCAAATATATAGCTAAAAATATAGAAACCTGTCATCTGCAAAAGTTTAACTGTATTTGATAAAAGTATGTTCCATTCAATCTAATTTAGGACAAATAAGAATTAAGTGCTGAGTTGAGAGAACATACTTTCTTTATAAAGAAATTACAGTTCATAAAGAAAATGAAAGTCAAGAATTTGAAGTAACAAAAGAAGGCTCTGTGTCAGGGAAGACACTGTGACCACAATGGTGAGAAATGAGCTTAGGTTAGAAATAAGATACAACTAGAAGTTTAAGAATGAACAAACTTATGAGTAAACTTCAGGCCTTAAAGGATGAATAGATGTAAATATTAAAAAATCAATAATCTAAATGAAGTTAAGTCCTAAATGCATTGCCCTGGGTCTGAATGGGACTGAATGACTGTACGGGTATTTGAAATAGTTTGAATAGATGGCTAAATATTTATTCTAACTATAAGAGCAGGTTAAAATGAGGTGATCTAGACAAAGCAATGTGGGGGATATTATAGTGATATAGATAATATAGTGTCCAAGTCTTGGTGAATTTACTCAACACCAGTTTATGAAGTGTACTCTATGAAAAGTGATCACTTTCAAAGCCACCAATATTTTAGTTGGTAAAACTCTTCAAAGTTTCACTCTATAATCTTTGATCTGAATGCTCATGCCAGTATTTCAACCCCTATACCTGTACTCATTACTGCCCTCTAATCCAGCAGACAAACTCAAGTATCCTAAAAATTGACAGTAACAAAAGGCTTGCATCTTATTATAACTGGTACATGCCTTTGCAGTTAATCCAGCTCACCATCTCTCTATCCACAACTATCAGAGGAAATTTGAAAGGAGGTTAACAAAATACATTGGGCTATAACAAATGTTTTCTGTACATTCGGAAGCATCCATTTGCAGAAAAGTATACACACATTCATAAACATGTGCATTTAATGCTAATATAAAATAAGCTTTATTTTTGGTATAATATATATACATGTATGTATAGATACACATATACATATAACTAATATGCACTTAAAATGTGTAATATATGCCACTAATAATTCACTTGATTTTAATTCAAGTTAAATATAGTTGTTACTTTGTAAACTCACAAGGGGATGGGAAATTAGTGAGACTGTGTTATTACCTTCATGGAAATTGCTTGGAATATGCTGCTGAGAAATAATAGGGCAATCTAGAATTTAGATTTATTACCTATCAATTACTCAGCCTAATTATTATGTAAATTACATTCTCAACATGTTCTTCTGGAAAGTCAAGGGACTAAGAAACAGTCACCATTACTATCTTTTTTGTCATTAAAAATTTAAGAAATGAAATCCATGGAGTAAGCACTGTCCATTGTTGGCTGGAAGGCAAACCCCACTAGTTAAATGTACAATAGTGGGGTTACCTCTAACAATGAGAGCAGTTTTGAAAGTCAAGACACAATTCCAAAATTTGAAAAAGAAAGACATCAGAAACAGGAGAGAGTTGGATGAAAATGGAGACAAGTCTAAGTCAATTTTCTGTGTGGATTATATTTTCTTGTCATTTATCTACATGGCAATCCAGGTAACACCTAAAGCCCTAAGAGGAAAAAAATAAATTAAGTTCTCACATAAAATGTATGGTTCTTCACAACATACCTCCAACTTTTGTACATACAAGCACATACCACACACATACCACACACCCTCATACACTTACAAAAATAAGTGTGTATGTATGTGTGTCTTTATGTGTCTGTGTATATCTGTCTGTATGTCTGTGTACATGTGTGTATAGAAAGCTTGTGAAGGACAACTTGCAAGAGTTAGTTCTTTCTACTATGTGGGTTCTGTTATTCATTCAGTTCCTCAAATTTGGTGGTGAGAGCCTTTACCTGCTGAACCAAGTACTATAGTTATAGATAAGTGATCTGGTTTAAATGTGTTAACACTGCCATCCTTCTTCCCTTTACACCAACAGAGGAGTCCTCAGTTTGGTATCTTCCTCCTTAACTGGAAATTAGTAGAGGAAACTGGTCAAAAGAAGCTCATTTATAAAACATTATTACACCAACTGATGATAAAACTGATCATAGCCTAACAGGAACTAGTCTCAATAAACCTAACCAAACTATAAAAACCTGTCTTGTCTTCAAGGGTGAGGCTAAAACAGTGTATCGGTTAGCAGAACTGCTGATATCTATTCTTGTACACACTATACTCATTGGTGGTCTTATGTGTATTGTTTCTATGACAACCAATAATGAGGAAGAGGAGGAGAAAGTGGAGTAGGAGAAGCAAGAGAAAGGAGGAGGGGAAAGGAGGAGGAGGGAGGAGGAGGAGAAGAGAAGGTAGAGAAATAAATACAGATAAAAAATAAAGTGGCTGCTAAAGAAAAGACTCAGTTTGAAAAACACCTGCTGCTTTTCCAGAAGACCAGGGTTCAATTAACAGCACATACATGATGACTTATAATTGTTTGTAATTCCAAGTCTTAAGGAATTCACCTCTGTCCTCTGGCCACCATCATATATGGAATTAAATGCTCACACATATAAAACAAGTAAATTCATTAAAAATGAAAACAAGATTTCCCAAACTTCTGGTACTATAAATCTCTCTCT
>NW_022196906.1:6597041-6607973 GCF_008632895.1 Mastomys coucha
TCTCTCTCTCTCTCTCTCTCTCTCTCTTCCTTGTGTATGTATGTTTATGCACATGTGTATGCAGGTGCTGAAGGGGACCAGAAATGGGTACTGGCTGCCTTTTAGAGAAACATACAGCTGTTTGTATGCCTCTTGATGAGAGTACTAGAATACAATTTATAGTATGTGCTCTTACCCACAAAGCCATCTCTCTATCCCCCAAAACTGTACTTATTGTGGAGCAAATAATGCTTCCTATTGAGCCCTCTATTGATACAAAATAACTGTCAAGCAGTCCCTTGTAAGATACAGAAGGGCACAGTCTAACCCTACATTTGAAAAATTGTAATGAATGCCAAGCTTCATAGCCAATAACCTGTAGAGTTATATACTCTACAGGAGTATTTCCAGAAAAATATCACAGAGCTGTGATACACCCTGGATGTAGGCATCTGCATCATGTGGATGGAGTTCATGATAGAATAAACAGGAGAAGGCAGTTAGCCCATCAACACTGATCTCTTTCTGTTTCCTGTGGACTCAGTGTGACCAGCAGCCTCATGCTTGTGAAGTAAGAGCTAGAGCCATCCTCTCTGCACTGGATTTCCCCAACATGATGAACCATGTCACTCAAACTGTGGTTCAAATAAACAATACTTATTGTTTCATGTTGGATATTTGCTCTCAGCAACAAAACAGTAACAAATACAATGGCCTCTGGTCTAACAACAAATGAAAGAGATAGAGGACCCAGGTAACTCACAGTTGTCCCCAGTGAAAAGCCAAAAGGAAACAGGGTGCCCTACCAGACACTTTAGCTCATGTGTGCTTTAAAGACACATAGCCTCATAAATTTCAGTTAATCTAACATAGCAGACTATGGTAGGGGCTACCACTTATGGAATTTACATTTTATGACCATTCTTGCTTCACTTATATTCATACAGCCTTTTTATAGCCTTTGCAATTACTCGAATCTAAAATTTCCAAGAAAAACTGACCTTCCACAAATAAAAGACAAGAAACTCTAATTCAAGAGAAGGTGCGTTTCAAACAGAATTAAAGTTGAAAAGCATTGTTAAACGTATCCTACTCATTATATCATAAGAGCCACAAAATGCTGGATTCTATAACCTAAATAGACACCAGACTTTAATCAAAAATTTGATTTTTAAAAATTTCTGGGGCCTAAAGAACTAAAAGGTATATTCTAAAATTAAATATTGAGTGACCTTTATTCAACAGTTGTCAGCTGCATTTTTCTAAGGTAACATTACACTAAAAATATCAACTCATTCTAGGTCATGCTTTTCATTTAAAGAATTCTCGTCAATGCTTTAGAGGAAGCCTTTTCCCGTTGTCCCCATTCTGCCATCCCCTTTATTCTGTTCAATGTCTTTCCTCAAATATTAAACTTTTCTTCCTGCTACTTAACTCTTCTTACTACTCAGTGGACTTTAGCCCTTTAAACATGTGCTTCTCAGCACTTCTGACTTATTCCCTTCTTGATCTTGATCTGTCACCTACTTTTGCTAATGTTGACATGCCTTATTCTTTCCACTGTGTCCTTGCATATATCCGTCCCAAATAACTACACCTATATTCTTAAATCTTCCATCTATATTAGAATAATTTTTCCCAAACCTGACAACATAGATATTTGGAGAGAACAAAAAATGAAAGGCTCTAAATAAGAAGTTGCTTAATGAAAATCTGTATCCGAATTAATTATTTAGTAGCATCAGGACCCCTGAATTATTTTTCTTCAGTGTTACAATTTTATGTAGAATTTCTTGAAGAATGTATAAAAATGATGAATGATAAATCACTGTAAATCCTTTAAATTTTTAATAACTGTATTTCTGTCCTTGTGTCATTCAGAAAAATATAATAAATCCTTTCAAGAAGAAATATTGTTTGGTTGCTGTCTTTTTTATTCTAGAAGAAAAATTATTAACAATTCATATGAATACACTTAAGGCTTCACCTCACCGACTGGGCAGCATTGGAAGAGAAGTTAAATCCAGAGCACCCGTGGATGAGTGGCTGTATTCAGTGAAGTTAAGGGCATTAATTCTGTAACAATGTTTGCCTGCACACAATTCATCAAAAGAGAACCATGCTAAACTTCCTTCCGAAACACTGGTTAAGTTCAAATGTTACTTTAGAATATAAAAACTGAAGAACAGCAAAGGCACTTAAAAGTAGATATGTTCTACACTTCATTTAGCATTTCTCTAAATTATATTTTATTAATTTTTTGAAAATTTAGTAAAGGCAACCAATATATTTTAATCAGTATTCAAAATCGTCACAGCTGTGATCTATTTATTCTTTAGATGTTTCCTCTCCTCCTAAATGAACAATGGTCTTACTCACCTTTCTAAAGTGAGGACACTGTTCACATCACACAGAAGGAAAAAAAGAGGAAATACCAGTCAATAGAGAGTGATAGCCCAAGTCCAGTCAAATTTCTAATATTCTTATTAGTCCCAGTTAAAAATTCAACATACACCATCATAGATAAAGGTACATTTTCAGTCTTTCAATTTTTCTCACATTTTTCAGAGTTTGGTAAAAAATAAAAAAGTTATAACTATGCTTATTTTAAGAGGACATTCGATAGGACCAGCATGTGATACTATATGTGTAATAATATAATATCTGCATTTATAAACCTTTATTTTATTCATTTTTTGATGTTCCGCTTTGTGTGCTTGGGTGTGCATGTGTCTACATGTTATGTTTTCATATTTTTAGACCCAGGCAGTATATCTGTATACCTACGGATACCAGAGTTTGACAAAGGGAGTTATTATTGATTATTGTTCTGTCTTATTCAATAATAAAGGGTCCCTAGTCGGGCGGTGGTGGTGCACGCCTTTAATCCCAGCACTTGGGAGGCAGAGGCAGGCGGATTTCTGAGTTCGAGGCCAGCCTGGTCTACAGAGTGAGTTCCAGGACAGCCAGGACTACACAGAGAAACCCTGTCTCAAAAAAACCAAAATAAAAAAAAAAGGGTCCTTAAATCAATCCCATAGCTTTGCAAAACAGCTGTAGCCTTATGTGGTGGTTCATATAGGAATGTCTCCCATAGGCTCATAGACTTGAATGCTTGGTCCCCATGGATTGACTCTATAGGGACATCTGGTCTTGCTGGAATAGGTGTGGCTTTGCTAGAGCAAATATTTCCCTGGGATGGGCTTTGAGGTTTCAAATGCTCAAATCAGACCCAGTGTATCTTTCTATGTAAGTCTTTGGCTGTACTGGCTGGTTTTGTGTGTCAGCTTGACACAGGCTGGAGTTATCACAGAGAAGGGAGCTTCAGTTGGGGAAATGCCTCCATGAGATCCAGCTGAGGGGCATTTTCTCAATTAGTGATCAAGGAGGTAGGGCCCCTTGTGGGTGGTGCCATCCCTGGGCTGGAAATCTTGGGTTCTAAAAGAGAGCAGGCTGAGAAAGCCAGGGGAAGCAAGCCAGCAAGGAACATCTCTCCATGGCCTCTGCATCAGCTCCTGCTTCCTGACCTGCTTGAGTTCCAGTCCTGACTTCCTCTGGTGACCAACAGCAATGTGGAAGTAAGCTGAATAAACCCTTTCTTCCCCAACTTGCTTCTTGGTCATGATATTTGTGCAGGAATAGAAACCCTGACTAAGACAATGGCCAAGCTTTCTATGGCAGTCCCTTGTCTTTCACTTCCTAGATAATACAGCATGCTTATCCAGTATTTATATAGGTTCTGGGGTTTGGAACTTTGGACTTCATATATGTATAGCAAATTATTTAACCAATGATCCAGATTTCCAACCCAATATAATTATTTATAAAGAATAATCACTGTAAAAAATATGATTTGTGTCAGCTGATTATTTCCTCAAATACCCTATATGTATAGAATCTTACCTATGTCCTCTGGAAAAATTCAAATCAGCTAGCAAGTCACAGGAAGATATTGTGTAAATGGAGAAGAATGACAGAGATCAGGACGCTGGGTGAACCATGGCCAGAAGCCATGAAGACATGGTTTGATCCCATATTTATGACTTTCTTCTTGACTCCTGGAGTCTACCCCCTTGCTCACTATCACACATATAGCATGTCTTGCTTTCCTATCTCTCTCACATGTCTTTCCTCTTTTCTTATTTATTTGTATGCATATAATAAAGGTTTTTTAAGGAATAGTATGTCTACATGCCTGTGTGTATATATGTGTGTGGATACCTTCACACAGTATCATAACATTGCATAGCTTATTGCTTTATAGGAATAGCTTTTGCTTCATATACTCTGAGGCAGACAAGATGAATCATCCTTGCAAAGTACCCCTTTATTCTTCATTTGTATTATTAAAATATTGTTTTTAAGATGCTCATTCTGCATTCAAGAGAGAAAGAAAAGTCTGTTTAGCTTAAACAAGTGTAATCCATAGCATAGTTATATCTTTTAGTAGGATTTATTGTTGGGCTTTCATTTTATACTGACCTAGTGACCAAACAACTGACTGTTTCCAGATTCCAGAGAGTATGTTAATTCCAGAGCAATTAACATACACTCTTATGTTGAATTAATTTGAACCCATATCTCTAAGAGACAGCAATCACTACATTACACTCAAAAAATATAAGAGTCACTGATTCTACTCATTTATTTCTTTAGTTTCAATAAAATTATAGGTTAAGCTCAGTTAATCTATTTTTTCCCATCTATTTTGACCACATAAAGCAAAAGTCAAATATAACCAATTAATCCCTCTAATTAATAAACTTGATCCCCCTTCAGTTGTTGATGGCCTCCTCGGTGCTGTTTCTCTAAGTTTCTGTCTCCCACTTTCCCTCTGACCAACTTGCATGTAGCCTTGATGGCTTGGGCACTGTGCCAAGATTTCCACAGCTTTTACAAACACATTAAAATCACATTAAATCCCCTTCAGCAAATCTGTCTGTGTGTACCACTGTGACACAGAGACATCTCCATGCAACTACATACCCACACTTTCAGCACCCCTCAATTTAAGTACCATTTCATGTCTATAACAGCCTCTTCAGGTTCACATTTTGCATGTTCCAAGGTGTAACCCACAAAAAGCCATAGACCAGAGCTTGAATTATCATACCCACACTCCAAACTTCATATACTGTTATAGAACACAGGACCAGAACATTATAAAATGATATATTTTACTCTCTCTCCAGTTACTGATTTGTTACAAACATTTGTTTCCATGATTTTTAGGCTACAATAATCTTCTTACAGTTTTCCACATTAAATCTATAATCTGTAATTTTCTCTCACGCAATCCCAATCTTCCACTAATTACCTCACTACTAGAAATCAGAATCTTTCCTCTGTAATTCCCATAGCCTCAAACGGTCTTCTCATTACTCTCCATCTCATTAGCGCTCCATTTCCAAGCTCAACAAAAAAGAGAATTGTGTCTTACTTTTCTTCACTTTAATACAATTACTGAGGTAAACACCATTGATCTACTGAAAATTGTCTTATAATGTGTACATAACACATTTGTCATAGCTCTAAGTGGTAGATGCTGTCTATCTCTCTGCTAGACTGGCTTCAATAAATTGTTGCTTCACATAGAACTATCAGTACTTGGGACAGCATTATTTGTTATGTGCAGACTTTGAAGAAATTTCTTTAAAAAATTGTATCTCCTGCTTTAGGAGTGCCACATGAAGACCCAACTGCACAACTATGACAAATGTTCATAGGGCCTAGGTCTGTCTCAGGCATACTCTCTGATTTGCAGTTCAGTCTCGGTGAGCCCCTGCACTTGACCCCAATGGCTTCTTCAATCCTTCCTCCTCATCTTCCACAGGATTTCCCGAGCTCCTCTTAATTTTTAGCTGTAGGTTTCTGTATCTGTTTCCATCAGTTGCTGGGCGAAGTCTCTCTGATGACAATAAACTAGGCTCTTATAGCAAAGCATCATTTGTTTCTGACTCCACTGCCTGTTTTTGGATCCATTTCCCCTAACTGGGCTGCCTTGTCTAGCCTCAATAGAAGATTTGGCTAGTCTAATGGAAAGATGATATCCCAAGGCAGATTTGATATCCATAGGAAGCATCTGTCTTTTCTGAGAACAGGGGGAGGGATGGATGGGAAGTGGGTATATAATATGGAGGGGCTGTGAAGAAAGTAAGGTGTGGAAGGAGAGGAGGGAGAGGAAGCTGTAATCTGGATGAAAAGTAAATAAATTACCTAATCAAGAAAAAAGAATGCCCCCCCATAGACTCATATATTCAAGTGTTTAGTCACCAAGGAATGGTAACATTTGAAAAAATTAAGAAGTTTGTTCTTAGGGAAAGTTTGGTCTTGTTGGAGAAAGTGTGTCCCTGGAGTGGGCTTTGAAGTTTCAAGGGTCCAAGGCAGGCCTTGTGTCTACCTCTTTTCCTGCTGCTTTGGGATCTAGATCTCTTAGCTACCGCATCTGCCTGTATGCCCCATGCTCTGCACTATGATTATAACGGACTAAACCTCTAAGGCTAGTAGTGAGTCCCAATTAAATGCTTTCTTTTTCAATAAAAAGAAAAATCTGTATCTCTGGATTATGTATCTAAGGGGTATGCCAAATACAGTTCTAATAGTCTTACCTTGGAAAAATGTATCCTCACCTCCAAAATCAGACTTTACCTATGGTAAGATTATGGCAATGTTATATTATTTGTTCTTTTAAAGACTAAATTTTTACTTTCATCATTTTCTATCACATAGAGACAGAGGAAATGTATTATAGTATATGCATGTATACACAGCTATGTATTACACTTGATAGTGATCAGATAAAGAAGGCAATATTGCAGGGAGCCTGTTATTTAACAAACCAAACAAACAGTACTTTAAACACATTAAAACATTTGTATCTTCGTGTCTCCTGTCTTCATGTCTCATGATATGGAGGATCATATGGAGTCTCATTTTCCAAAAAGATAAAATGACATTGATAACCTGAACACTTAGTCTTATTGTACATGGCTAACAGGAACTCAGAGATTGCACTCCATACCTACCCAGTATAAGATCCAAGCTCTTGTTGCCAAGTCATCTTATAAAGCTACATGAGAGAATTACATTCCCAGTGGGTCTGGAAAAGATTAATAGGATGATGGCAAAAACTTTCAAAAAGTCATTCACATTCTAAGTAGAAAATTTGTTTTGTGAGGGAGGGCATCCTCCAAAATCCTTGAATCACTAGTTTCTAAATCACAAATTCTATCTTGTAACTCAGAATTAGTACAAGTCAACAAACTAGTGTTGAATGATACAGAATTGAAAATATCACTTAAAATATAACCAATCATTTTTACTTGAAAATATAGATCAGAGACTTTTGAAATGAATTAGGCAGTGTAAGTATAATATACTCAAAAGGTAAGTGATGTATGGTTGGTTCTTGAGTAGACTGACAGATGAGCAAACAGGAAAAAAATCAATGTAGCTTATTTATCAATAAAAGATACTGGAAATGACACAGGGCACAAAACTCAGAAATAATTTCTGAACATAGGATAATATGAGTTATAAATCTCATACATGGTGAAAAATATAAAGCATATATAATTAGATTGGTTCCATGAGAAGGAACTCTAATTTCAAAAGGACTTGCTTTAGTAAATTATTGATGACTTGGGGTCCAAGAACAGCTCCTGTGTGTCTGTGGCAGGTCATCCTCATTGTCAACTTGGCTGGATTTAAATCTCCTTGAAGACACTCCTGTGGGTGCCTGTGAGACAATTTCTGAAGAGATTTAGCAGAGAAGAGGAGTACCATGAAAACTTTGGAACCATCTCATATCCTTGCATCTTAAAACAAAAAGGAGCAGAGGATGAAGTCAATGAAGCACCTATATTCATTTCTCTCTGTCCTATTTAAAAATGCAACACTGTCATCTCACATTCCTGCTGATACAACTTCAGAGAAAGACATGCCATCTCTACCTCAATGGGCTGTGTGCTAGAACTTGAGCCAAAATATTTCCTCTCTTAATTTAAATCAACATTTAGTCACAGCAACGAGACAAGTAACTGACACTCATCAAGTACTGTGCACTAAAAGAGTGCCACAAACAGCATCACATTGTTTGCACATTGATATAGACCTGTGCCCAACACACTGCTGTCTGCCTGAAGTCTGCTTTCCAAAACAAGGCTAGCCAGGATGTCTCCAGAAATACATGTCAATATATCCTGTCCACTTCTTTGTTTCTGAAAGTCTCAGTTGGTCCACTGAATGTCAGGAAATTGGTATGTGTACTGGCTTATGCTGCTACACACAGTCCATGACAAAGTCCATGATGGTTAATATGGATTTTCATTTTGACAGTATCTAGCATCAGCCAAACTTCTGGCCATACCAGTGAGGTAATTTGTAGAATGAGTTAATGGATGGAGGAAGACATATTCTAAATGAGGGGGCACCAGTCTATGTTCTGAGGTCCCAGAGTGAATAAAAAGGAGAAGATGAGCTGAAAACCAGCATTCAGTTCCCTTCCTCTGTACAGTTGTTATGAGAAGCAACCACACATTTCTGCTATCACTACTTCCCTGCCATGACAGCCATCTTCATTCACAATGAACCAAAATAAACCATTTCTTAAATTACATATCAGGTATTTTGTTACAGCAACAAGAACATAGCTAATACACAGTGTACAGAAGAAATTCACATCTAAGGAGACTAGTAATTTCAAGAAGAAAAAGCTTGCTAATGTCTAACTCTTCACAACATGTTGTGATATTAGGGAGATGATTAGGCATCCTCAGAGCTACCATTTACAATGCCTATCACTATGAAGGAAAAATTAGAAAAATGTGCCGTGTGCAGACACATTCTTACAAAGAAAGTTAAAGCAAGTCTAGGAGTCCTCAAAGTCAGTCTCTAGCGCTTTCTATGTACTTGGACATTTTCACTTAGGTTTCTGTTCAGTTATTTCAGGATATCCTGAGTTCAATGAGGAAACAGCAATTACCCTTTATGAGACACAGTTTTTTAAGTTTTAATGCTCTTACACTTTTAAGAGGGCTTTTCATTATAGAAATAAGAATCCCAACTAAGAAAATATAGAATTTCTTCCATCTAAGAACTTCAGAGATTTGGAAACTCTGTCTTGTATAAAGCTAATTCTGGGTAAGCTCTAATAGGTAACTAAACCGTCCTATTCAGTTTGGGAAGGTCACTATTGTGTGTAACTCTGCAATGATTCATGCCATTCACCCAAACCCTTTTCATTACATCAGTATCTCTTGCTAGGAAATTTGGTATAGAGCGTTATTCCTTTGTTGTATAGGTCTGGAGCCTCAAAGCCTATTAATCATTTTAATTTGCTAAGGAGGCTAGAGTGTGGGATGAATGGCTTGAGAGGGTCTTTTTTTTTTTTGAATTATTTGCAGTGATTATCTAGTGTGGACTGGGGGAAATCATTTTAGTCTTTAATTTTTTTCAAACATTATTCCATTGTGCTGTGGAGTATGCCACAGGGACCTATCCTATGCTGCCATTGAGTGGGCTAAGATGATCTTAATGGATCTACTATACATCTAATATTTAGAACTTTTAAATTCACTTATCCTCTGGGCATGAGCAGAGCCTTCTTTCACCACGCTTCAGATGTCTAACTACCAGCATTAGAGAAAAAAAAAGCCAATCTCTCTGGGCTGGTGTCCTGAGTAGAACTTGGGCACAAGCTCTGCAGCCAGGCCAACAACACCCAGAAGAAGCTGCTGCACTCCCAGGTGCTCTAACAAGCCCAGGGTCACAAGATCACAGAATCACAGGATCACAGAGACAAATTGACTCTGAGGAGTTCTGACACAACCAGGATCACAGGAAGGACTGGCTTCAGTCAGATTTAGCAAGGGCAGGTAGCACTAGAGATAACCAGATGGTGCGGGGCAAGCATAAGAAAATAAACAACACAAGCCAAGGTTACTTGGCATCATCAGAACCCAATTCTCCCACCACAGCAAGTCCTGGACACACCATCACAACAGAAAAGCAAGACTCAGATCTAAAAATCACTTCTCATGATGATGATACAGGACTTTAAGAAAGACATAAATAGTACCCTCAAAGAAACACAGGAGAACACAGGTAAAGAGCTAGAAGCTCTTAAAGAGGAAACACAAAAATCCCTTAAAGAACTACTGGAAAACACAATCAAACAGGTGAAGGAAATGAGCAAAACCATCCAGAATCTAAAAATGGAAATAGAAACAATAAAGAAATCAGAAAGAGAGACAACCCTGGAGATATAAAATCTAGGAAAGAAATCAGGAGTCATAGATGCATGTATCACTAACAGAATACAAGAGATAGATGAGAGAGTCTCAGGAGCAGAACACACCTTAGAAAACATTGACACAACAGTCAAAGAAAACACAAAAAGCAAAAAGCCCCTAACCCAAAACATCCAAGAAATCCAAGACACAATGAGAAGACCAAACCTAAGGATCATAGGTATAGAAGAGAGTAAAGACTCCCAAGGCCAGTAAATATATTCAACAAAATTATAGAAGAAAACTTTCCTAACCTAAAGAAAGAGATGCCCATGAACATACAAGAAGCCTACAGAACTCCAAATAGACTGGACCAGAAAAGAAATTCCTCCTGTCACAGAATAATAAAAACACCAAATGCACTAAACAAAGAAAGAATTTTAAAGGCAGTAAGGGAGAAAAGACAATTAACATATAAAGGCAGGCATATCAGAATTACGCCAGACTTCTCACCAGAGACTACTAAAGCTAGAAGATCCTGGGCAGATGTCATACAGACCCTACAAGAACACAAATGCCAGCCCAGGGTACTATACCCAGCAAAACTCTCAATTACCATAGATGGAGTAAACAAGATATTCCATGACAAAACAAATTTTACACAATATCTTTCCACAAATCTAGCCCTACAAAGGATAATAGATGGAAAACATCAACATAAGGA
>NW_022196906.1:6611204-6668147 GCF_008632895.1 Mastomys coucha
CTAAGGATGTTGAACATTTCTTTAGGTGCTTCTCAGCCATTTGGTGTTCATCAATTGAGAATTCTCAAACAACTTTTATAATACTCATTTTTATCGTTATAATAGTTTATAAATTTTAAGGAATATGACAAAAAAAGATATTGCCAATATTGAAGCGGGGGTCTCTGGGAGGAGGTGGGGTACAAAAGGAAAACAAGAATGTGATTTAATTCTATTTACTTAAAATATGTTTTTAAATGTTAACTAATTCAGGTAAATTGAAATCATGTAACTTTTCTCATCATAATGCAATAAAGGTTAAAAAAAACTGAGAAATTTTCATGTTTCACTCTTGCTTAGATTTAGATTTCTGGTCAATGGCTCTAGCTGCCACAGGGTGTAGGGTATTTCTTAATTTCATTTTAATGTATTTATTTTTATTTTGTTTGTAAATGTGTTGCTTGCACATATTCACATGTATCTTGTATGTATCTCCAAGGAACCTGGTGGTCGAATCTTGTAAGCCACTTGCTTAAGGTGCTTGTAACTGAACTGTATCCTCCACATTAGCAACAATTGTTCTTTATCTCAAGGATATTCAGCCATAGAAGGAATATCTCAGCCCTGTCTAGAACAGTTCTGAAGCTCCTACATACTATTAGGAATAAGCTTGATGAAATGCTTCTCTCTGTGACATAGGTGCTCCCCAAATCTTGTTTATGACAGGTGTAGCTATATCAATGGTTCTTGATTCGTGTTTATATAAGATAATTTTCCAGGTACAGATTCTGAGCCAGTTATTTACCTAATTTATTAAGCTCCACCAATTACTTAAAATTCAGGTGTTCTGTCTTGTGAATGTTTATCACCTTGAATAAACAAAAATCTAAGTGAAAGTACTCTTATAGTTCCTTTTTTCTTTAATCCATAGTGGCAATATGACATGACTGGATAAAATGAGGTCTGCTTAGTTGATATTGTTCTTCCTGTGGGGTTGCAATCTCCTTCAGCTCCTTCAGTACTTCCCCTTACTCTTCCATTAAGGTCTCTGTACTCAGTCTGATGGCTGGCTGTGAGTATCTGCATCTGTATTGGTTAGGTGCTAGTAGAACAGCCATACCAGGCTTCTCTCAGGAAGCACTTCTTAGCATCAGCAATAGTCTCTTGGTTTGGTATCTGCGATGGGATACAACCCTACATGGCACAGTTTCTGAATGGCCTTTCCTTCAGTCTCTGTTCCATGTTTTGTCTCTGTCTTTCCTTTGGACAAGAACATTTTTATGTTAAAATTTTTGAGATGGGAGAGTGGCCACATCCCTCCACTAGGAGATGTACCTATCTACTAGAGGTGGCCTCTACAGGTTCTATCTCCACTTTGTTGGGTATTTTGGATAAAGTTCTCCCTGGTAGGACCTGGGAGTCTATCACTTCCCTGGCATCTGGAACTTTCTATTGGCTAGCCCCAGTTCCTCATCCCCCACTACTATATGTTTTTATTCCATTTCCTAACCCTCTATACTTCTTCTCTCTTGTACCTTGGAATACCTGATCCTGTCCCCATTTTTCCCTCCTCCTATTCTCTCTCTCCCAGGTCCCTTCCTCCATCTATCCACTGTGATTATTTCGATCCCACTTTTATGCAGGTTTGAGGCTTCCACACTTGGTCTTCTTTTTCCTTAAGCTCCATATTGTTTGTGGATTACATTGTAGGTATTCTGATGTTTTGGGCTAATATTCACTTATCAGTAAATACATACCATGTGTGTCCTTCTGGGTCTGGGTTACTTCACGCAGAATGATATTTTCTATTTCCATCCATTTGCCCAGAAATTTCATGAAGTCATTGTTTTTAATAGCTGAGTATTGCTCCATTGTGTAAATGTATCACATTTGCTGTATTCATACTTCTGTTGAGGAACATCTGGGGTGTTTCTAACTTCTGGCCATTAAATAAGGCTGCTATAAGCATAGTAGAGTATGTGTCCTTGTTATGTGTTGGAGCATCTTTTGGGTATATGCCCAGTAGTCATATAGCTGGATCTTCAGTTATAACCAATTTTCTGAGGACCTGCCAGATTGATTTCCAAAGTGGTTTTATCAGCTTGCAGTCCCACCAGCAATGGAGGAGTGATCCTCTTTCTCTGCATCCTTGCCAGAATCTGTTGTCAGCTGAGATTTTTATCTTAGTCCTTTTGATTGGTGTGAGGTGGAATCTTAGGGATGTTTTGATTTGAATTTCCCTGATGACTAAGGATGTTGAACATTTCTTTAAGTGCTTCTCAACCATTTGAAATTCCTCAGTTGAGAATTCTTTCTTTGGCTGTATACCCCATTTTTAAAATTAGATATTTTCTTTATTTACATTTCAAATGTTAATGCCTTTCTTCAGTGTTCTCTGAAAACTCTCCTATCTCATCCCCCATCCTCCAGCTCACTAACCCATCCACTCCAAATTCTCTATCCTGGCATTCCTCTATACTGGAGCATCGATCCTTCATGGCACCAAGGGCCTCTCCTCTCATTGTTGTCCCACAAGGCCATCCTCTGCTACATATGAGGCTGGAGCCATGAGACCCTCCATGAGTACTCTCTGGTTGGTGGATTAGTCCCTGGAAACTCTGGGGATGCTGGTTGGTTCATATTGTTTTTCCTCCTATGAGGCTACAAATACCTTCAACTCCTTGGGTCCTTTCTCTAGCTCCTTCATTGGGGACCCTGTCCTCAGTCCAATGGATGGCTATGAGCATCCACTCCTGTATTTGTCAGGCACTGGCAGAACCTCTCAGGGAGACAGCTATAAAGGGCTCCTGTCTACAAGCACTTGTTGGCATCCATATGGTTTCTGGGGTTGATAAATGTATATGGGATGGATCAACAGATGGGACAGTCACTGATGGCCTTTCTTTCAGTTTCTGCTCCACACTTTGTCTCTGTATCTCTTCCCATTGGCACTTTGATCCCCCTTTGAAGAATGATGATAGTATCCATACTTCGGTCTTCCTTCTTCTTTAGCTTCATGTGGTCTGTGAATTGTATCTTGGATATTCAGAACTTCTGGGCTAATATCTAATTATCAGTGAGGGCATACTATGTGTGTTCTTTTGTTATTGGGTTACCTCACTCAGAATGATATTTTCTAGTTCCAGCCATTTGCCTGAGACTTTCATTAATTCATTGTTTTTAATAGCTGAGTAGTTTTCCATTGTGTAAATGTACCATATTATCTGTATCCATTCCTTTGTTGGAACATCTGTGTTATTTCCAGTTTCTGGCTATTATATGTAAGGCTGTTATGAACATAGTGGAGCATGTGTCCTTATAACATATTGGAGCACCTTCTGGGTATATGCCCAGAAGTGGTATAGCTGGGTCCTCAGGTAGTACTGTATCCAATTTCCAGAGGAACCCCCAAACTGATTTCCAGAGTGGTTGTACCTACTTGCAATCCCACCAGCAATGGAGGAGTGTTTCTCTTTTTCTACATCCTCCCCACATCTGCTCTCACCTGAGTTTTTGATCTTAGCCATTCTAACTGGTGTGAGGTGCAATCTCAGGATTGTTTTGATTTGCATTTCCCTGATGATTAAAGATGTTGAACATTTCTTTAGGTGCTTCTCGGTCATTTGGTATTCCTCAGTCAAGAATTCTTTATTTAGCTCTGTACCCCATTTAATAGGATTATTTGGTTCTATGGAGTCTAACTTCTTGAGTTCTTTGTGTATATTGGGTATTAGCCCTCTATCAGATGTAGGATTGGTAGAAATCTTTTCCCAGTCTCTTGGTTGCATTTTGTCTTATTGACAGTGTCCTTTGTCTTACAGAAGCTTTGTAATTTTATGAGGTCCCATTTGTCAATTCTTGATCTTAGAGCATAAGCTATTGGTGTTCTGTTCAGGAAATTTTCCCCTGTGCCCTTGTCCTTGAGGCTCTTCCCCACTTTGTTTTCTATTAGTTTCAGTGTATCTCGTTTTATGTGGAGGTCATTGATCCACTTGAACTTGAGCTTTATTCAAGGAGATAAGAATGAATGGATTTGCATTCTTTTATATGATAACTACCAGTTGAACCAGTACTATAGAAAATGCCATCGTTTTTTATGCATGATGGTCTTAGTTCCAATGGAGAGAAACTTAAAACAAACCCACTAAAATCAAGTACTAGACAAGGTTGTCCACTCTCTCCTTACCTGTTCAATATAGTACTCAATGTCCTAGTCAGAGCAATTAGACAACAAATGGATATCAAAGGGATACAAATTGGAAAGTCAATTTATCACTATTTGCAGATGATATGATTTTATATTCAAGTGACTCCAAAAATTTTGTCCAGAGAACTCCTAACCCTGATAAACAACTTCAGAAAAGTGGCTGGATATGAAATTAACTCAAACAAATCGTTGGCCTTCCTCTACTCAAAGGATAAACAGACTGAGAAGGAAATTAGGGAAACAACACATTTCACAAAGGTCATAGATAATATAAAATATATTGGTGTGACTCTAACTAAGCAAGTAAAAGATCTGTATTACAAGAACTTCTAATCTCTGAAGAAAGAAATAGAAGAAGATCTCAGAAGATGGAAACATCTCCTATGCTCATGGATTGGTAGGATTAATATAGTAAAAATGGCCATCTTGCCAAAAGCAATCTACAGATTCAATGCAATCCCCATCAAAATTCCAACTCAATTCTTCATAGAGTTAGAAAGAGCAATTTCCAAATTTATCTGGGATAACAAAAAATCCAGAATATCAAATACTAATCTTAACAATAAGTGAACTTCAAGAAGAATTGCCATTTCTTACCTTGAACTCTAGTACAGAACAATCATCATAAAAACTGCATGATGTTGGTACAGTGACAGGCAAGTTGATCCATGGAATATATCCCATTTTGTAATAGGGTCATTTGGTTCCCTGGAGTCTAATTTCTTGAGTTCTTTGTATATTTTGGATAATAGCCCTCTATCAGATGTAGGGTTGGCAAAGATCTTTTCCAAATCTGCTTGTTGCCATTTTGCCAGTGTCACTGAATGTGAACTTTAAACAAAACTGTTTATACACAAATGAGAAATGCATACAATGTTAATTTTTAGTCTCTAAATGAATCAATCCAAGTTAGCTTGTTTTACCATTCTGGAGAATGATGTGTCTCAGGCAAGCAGAAAATTCAATCAACAATGAATCTTCTCTCCACTCATTGTCTTATTAATGTGATACCTACAAACAAACAAACAAACAAACAAATTAAAACAAAACAATAATCTAGTACGAGACAAGCATCTTTATTCCATAAGCTACCATTGTGTAAAGCCCCATGCTTCCACATTCTCCCTGCTATCATGGTTTGAATGTAAAATGCCACCCACGATCTTATATATCAAAATGTACTTCTCAACAGGTGGAACACTTTTTAGGAGGTTGTACAACCATTAGGGTGTGGTGGCTGGTTGATCTGAGCAGGCCACTCTGATCAGGACTTGGAAAGTTGTATCTATCTCCAGGTGTGGTCCAGCTCTCTCTGCTTCAGAAATTTCCAAGGCATAAAGAAGCCAAGCTAAAATCCAATCCCTATTATATAGAATAAGCCAAATTGACCAAAGTCTTTCTACCATGAAGAACTATACCAACAAACCGTGATATAAAATAATCTTCCCCTTGAAATTCTTCCTCTTGAAATTTTGTCATAGTAATCAGAAAAACAATATAGTGGTGTTTTAACTCTCACACAATGGCACAAGATTCAACTTTAGTAGGCAATGGAAAAGGGGGAAATTTTTGTTTTTCTCTAATACATCCAAATATGCATGAGAAATATTCCTGTAGTGAAAATTTGTAAAAGGTCAATATCAATGTTGACTTCAGTTTAGATTAAGTCAAGGGTTGAATCAGATTTGCTGAATTGAGACCTAACCTCTGTTATAAATTCTGACTTTAGACAATTAATTTTTTTAACATTCAGTTTACTTACAATAAGAACCAGCAATGTGAAGTCTTTTGTTATTAATAAATAGGATCATGAAAGCAGGATGACTAACCAAGAACAGATAAATAATGCTTATTTCTATTATCTAATGCACACAGATGATGACTGAGTATAACTTAATTTTTCTATTGTTCTGGAAACTTTTATCTAAAGGCATGTTCTCTAGTATATATATCTTTTCTGATAAATATTTTCACACTCCTACCTATGAAGTCATAAACCATGATTTATCTAACTATGTGACACTATTCACTCTTCCAACTATAAAGCACCTTTGCTTATGTGTCCACTTGTATACTCTGTTTTTATAGCACATTCTTTAGATGGCTAATTACTACTACTCTCTGAATAAATTGCATGACACATTTTAGAAGTCTATTTTTTTATATTCCATAGTTAAAGTATTTCATTATTTATAAGGTTAATTTTTGGTGATATATTTAGATCTATTTCCAAGTCAACAAATTACACATTACTTTACAAATATATCCAGAAATTATCATCTATATTTTCAGAATGAATATTTTAAAGAATAAAGGAAACAAAAATTTTTGGTTTAAGTCTAAAAAATTATTACCCAAATTATCATATAATAAGAATATATAAGATCTAAGGTTATAAGAAAAAATTCAAAGTTCAGTATAGTACACCTCTACATTTTTCAGCTTTATGGGTATTTCAATAAGGGTCTGTAACTTAAAGAGAGTTTGCTGTGCTGATTTTTTCCTGTAATTTTTTAATAATCTGGATTGTAGTGTTACTATGTAGAGAAAAGCAAAGATTCAATATTTATGTCAAAGAAGAAATATACACTCTTTATAGTTTACTCAATATTTTAAGATTGCTTTATTTTGAAGTGTGTTGGCATGAATATGTGTGTCTGTGGGAGTGGGTGTGTGTTTGTGGACATGAGTGCAAGTGCCAATGATCATCATAAGAGTTCTATGGTCAGATCCCATAAAACTGGATTCAGAGGTGGTTGTTTTACTTATAAGGTATCCCATGGGTCATAGGAACCAAACTCCAATCTTCCATAGTAGAAAATATTCTCCTAAGTTCTGTACCATCTCTCCATTCCTAATTGTTATTATCCTAATGACAAATAAAATCTGAAGAAACCTAGATACCAGATTTTAAACCAGTCTAATATAAATAATCCATCTTTATATATATAGCGATGGAAGAAAATAGTGTCTTTAAAAAATGAACCTGTGCTATCTGAATAAAACCAGAAGTAAAAATTGACACAAAAGCCAATGGTAACTATTAGAAGAATCATGAGTGAGACTACCTGATAATAATTGGAAATATAGAGGAGGACTGAAGAATATTGTAAATACTGTTTAAAATTTTTTCTCTGTTTTTAAACAGAGAAACTTGTATCTATAAGATCACAAAATTACATTTGGCTGGAAATTTTAAAAGGAAGGAGTGAATCAAAATGCATCTGAAGAAGGGAAAGACACAAGGAGTCTGAACAAAGATGCCACAAGAATGTAACTGTGAAATCAGAGATGAGAGTATGGCCAAGGAAACCAAGAGATGCATATAAGATAATATAAGATAAGAGTTCTATAAGACACAACCAACAACAGCGAATGTTAAATAGAAGACCCTTCCTGAACATACAATGTAATATAGTTCCAGAGGACATAAAATTTGTATCGTGCACTATGTTTACAGAATGTTTCTGCTGTAACCTCAATAACTAGCCCAGAAAAACAGTATTGTAAGAAAGGAAATATCAGATATCATATCTGAGTTAACTCACACTTTAAGTGTGTGTAGGTCATTAGACAGGTGTTTGTGAGCTCAGTGACAGCTATTTCCAACCTGATGGGCTGCTTGCAAGTACTCAACTATTGACTAGTACTAATATCACAGATCTTTACAAGTTGACATGATATTTTTAAGCTTACGTTCTTTTCTTATAGATGAAAATTTATGCTTGCTGATGGATTGCCTAAAATCCATCCTGAAAATATGTATCATTTTCAACTTTGTTTATAATCTGACTCTTTTTTAAACTAAATGAATATAAATATTAGATATTGCTGTCAAAGCAAATTGATTCACCAGCCTTGCATTTCCTGTATCGTTTATCTGAATTTAGAAATTTTAGTGCTCTACCTAATTTTCTGTTCCTGTGATAAAATATTATGAGTAAAGTAATGTAAGGAAGGATTTTTTTACTTCACTATTCACTGTTTCAAAAAGAATTCATCATGGTAGAAAATTATTAATACACAGCAACAGGCATGGAAAGTATATACTACTCAGATTCAAAGTGTTAAGTAACAAACCAAATGAAAGGTTTAGGTCAGGCTTAGACATAGAGTCTATTTCACGACATGCATGAGCTAGAATATTCTGTTAGTGAGTTGTCAGACCAGACATGGTTTTACTTCACTGGGATCATATATCAAGTTACACCTAACATTCAGTATCATAAGTAAAAGAAGAGAGCTAAGGAGGAAGTCATGACTTTCTTCTTAAACTTTACTGAAGATTGTCTGGTCTTATTCTATATTATATGATGTCCCATCTTATTATTATATTTATTATACTTATTACTATACTATTATATTATATAATATACTTATTATACTTCTCTCTATATATAGTATAAGTATATATTTGTTATGCTTGTTACTATACTAATATATATGCACATTTTACTTTTAGAGAGTCTAGCTTTGAACTTAGGAAGACTCTCTGATCCCATGTCAAAGATTGACAGAAATTCATGCCTACACCATTCACCCAACCTCAGTCTATACATAATCTAGAGAGGAAGTATAGATTCATGTTTATCTGTCATCATATTCCTGAGAATGGTGAAAGACAGGCATCAACTGAAGTATTCCTTAAAATCTCTTCTAGGTGAAAGAAAACCTGGTGATGACAGTTTCTAGATTTGAAAAGAAAAATCAAGAACCTAAACCTGAACTTGAGCTACAAGACTTCTATAATTTTGGAGAAAAGACTGTACATGAGAGTAACCTGGAAAAGAAGGAAAATCATCAAGCAACGCAAAAAACCTGCAAGGTGCTTTTCTCTGGAATCAAAAGACATCTACACATTCTTTGCTTTAATTTAATTGTGTGTTGCAAAATTACCACATCTTTTGATCTATGTAAATCATAATGTAAAATGAAATGCATTCCAAGTAGGAATTCAAATATTCTGATTGTCTAGAAAAATTACACATCATGTGAACCCTAAAGGACTGAGTTCAATAACCAGGATCTACATGGTATAAAATGATAAATAACTTCCCCTAATTGTCCTTTAATCTCTTCATGCATGCCATGGCTTGCAGCACATGCCCACATCACAGACACATAGACTAAATAAAATATAAAACTAAAAACAAAACAAAACAAAACAAAAAACTTAGTACTTCTGCCAAGATGTTGATAAAGGTACACTATGAATGATTTGTAGGTAATTTTTCATTATCTCAAGTTTGGGACTCTTTATTCATGTGCCGATTGACTGATATAGAATTTTCATTTAATGAAAGTTCCAAGTATGTGATATTGCATCTTGAATTTGAGCAACAGGTAGGAAAATGTTTACAAAAAAAGAGAATAGCTTGAAGATGAAGCACAAACTGCTACTGTCATCATTACAAAATTATGATCATAGAATTGAAATTAAAATTAACCAGCAAGTGCCATATTTAGGCATGTTTGTATTTGAACACAGCAGCCTCCCACAACAGATCCTGATACATTCCTACATTTTTGTCTTGTGTATGCCAATTGTGCCTTTTCCTGGACATTCAATTGTTCTATTTTTAAAAATAATTACTGCTGAGCTTAAACTAGCAAGTTATTTTAGGTGTTGCTTTAAGATGTCTTTCTGCTGTAGACTTACTGTTTGAACTGTCATGCTCTTTAACCTCAGTGGTTGGATATTCTTTGGTAATTTAAACATTTCTAAACTCTCTAGAATGTCAGACAACGTATATGCTAAATGTCCTAAAACCAGTTAAACATTTTCTCTCTATAAGTTGAGTAAATAACATATTTTGGAGGCAGTAGCATTAGGGTTTCACAGCCACATTCACCTTGGATGTCAACTCACTTCATTCCTGACTTTGGAAGGTAATAATGCATCTGTAAGAAGCACCTGCCAATTCTTTCTCAATTTTTTTTTTTGAGCACAGGAACTGATCACCATCTAGCACTCTGAAATGTAGCCAGACTATTCATCCACCCCACAAATGCCACAGAACACCAGTTATTAGTGTTCCTTAATGACATTCTGTAGCTTATTTTTAAATCTGTTGTGTCCAGGACCTGACTCTGTGGATACAACTGCTTACTGTTCTTCCAAAGTCCCTAAGTTCAGTTTCCAGCACTCACATTGAGTGGTTCTTGATCACCTGGATCCCAGCTCCAGGATCCAACATTGTTTACTGGTCTCCTGAGGTACCTACACATACACACTTCACCATGACAAGTACACATTTTGAAGGTAAAGAAAATGTAAATATGCAAAAAATTATCCTAGACATTCTTTCTTATCTTTGCTGGAATATGCAGCAACTTGTCTCTGCTCTCTCAACATGTCTGAATCAAGTTTTTCCCTCATTCCTAAATCCTCCAAGACATTATTTGTTTTCTAAGTATGACATATCAGGAGCAGAGACCTTCAGCAATATGCCTCCAAACATTTACACAACAGTAAGACCCATGCACTCAAAAAATGAAATGTCAGACAGCCTAAGGTTGAGAGGTAAATCTTGGTAATGATCCCCCCTCTCTTCTTTTAATCTAAGGGAATCCAGTACCAAAATGAGTCAAGGCTCTGCTTATTACAAGGGTGGGTCAATTCTAGTCCAGGTTTAAAGTTATACTCACTTATATGTGTTGGATTGTGCCAGTATTATATCTGGCAAATGTTATTTCTAGGTTCAAGCTGCTGCAGGAAGTTGCAGAAGGGAGTGTTTGGATTTGGGATCAAAGACAAAGCTACTGCCAACACCAGACACTTAACATATGCAGAGGGACCATACATATCCCAGGGTTCTTGAATTCCCACTGAGATGATAAACCAGCAAATCTTGAAAACTCTAAACCACAATCTGGAGAACTGGTAGGAAACAAAACAAGAAAGATGGATTCCAGGAAGTATATTTAAAAGTAAAAAGCAATGTTTTAGCAATACCTGTGTTGTTTAGTTATTTTTATGGAAATTCCTAGGCCAACAACTCAATTCAGTGCAACCTGGTCCCA
Organism: Mastomys coucha; assembly: GCF_008632895.1. NCBI lineage: Eukaryota > Metazoa > Chordata > Mammalia > Rodentia > Muridae > Mastomys > Mastomys coucha. Next base: position 6,622,414 of record NW_022196906.1, read on the forward strand.
AAACAGAAAGCCTTGCTTGGTGAAAAAAGAAAAAATGGCCATTTGAGACTCCATAACCCCTACTACTAGGAATCCTCATTAGGGTCACTTCCATTTATTACAGGAAGTTTCCACTGCATTAGTTTCCCGCATCATCCCCCAAATTCCCAAATCCATTTACCCCAATCTCCCATGACATCTAATTGTTTCCATCCCCAGATGCTCCTAGTTTGCCCATCAACTTTATTCTATTTACTTTTTCCAGGGAGATACACATGTCCCCACCTAGAGCTTTCCTCTTTACCTATCCTCCCTGGGTCTAAAGATAGTATCTTTACCTAATGACTAATAACTATTTATACACAAGTATATATCATATTTATGCTTTTGGCCTGGATTTCTTCACTCAAGATTACTTTTTTTTCTACTTGAATCCATTAGCCTGCAAATCTAATTTGCCATTTTCTTAACAGCTGAGTAATATTCCATTGGGTAAATTATCACATTTCACTTATACCTTTAGTCAATTGAGTGACACCTAATTTGCTTTTGGTTTCTGGATATTATGAATAAAGCTTCGATGAACATTAACAAGTGTCCTTTCTGTAGAGTGGAGAATCTTTTGAATATATATCTCCACTACTGGCATAGCAGTATCTATTTTGCAGTAGATTGATTGCCAACCTTCTGAGTAAATGCCATATTGATTTACATAGTTGCTGTACAATTTTAACACTTCCACCATCAATGGAGGAGGGTTCTCCTTGCCCCACATCCTAGCCAGCATGAACTGTCACTTATGTTATTAATCGTAACCGTTTTGACAGGTGTAAGATGAAATCTCAAAGTACTTTTAGTTTATATTTCCTTGATGGCTAAGGATGTCAAACATTTCTTTAAATGTTTCTGAGTCATTTGAGATTCCTCTGTTAAGAATTCCTTATTTAGGTCTGTACCCATTTTCAAGTTGGATTATTTGAGGTTTATTCTGTAAGCTGTCTTTTTACCCATCTGAAGGTATACTTTACCTTACTTCTATAGCTTTATAGCTTTATAGGTTTCATGAGGTCCCATTTATTAATTGTTGATCCTATTACCTATGCTAAGGATGTTCGGAACTTTTCTCCAATGCCAATAAATTTAAGGCTATTTCCTACTTTTTTTCCTTTGGGTTTCAATGTATCTGGTTTTATGTTGATACCTTTGATCATGTGCACTTGAGTTTTGTGCATGGTGATAAATATGGATGTATTTTTATTCTTCTACATGCAGATGTTCAGTTAGACCACCACCATTTGCTGAAGGTGCTGTCTTTTGTTTGATATGTCTTTCTGGCTTCTTTCAAAAACAAACAATAAACAATAACCAAGTGTCCTTTTGTGTCTGGATTTATGCCTGGGTTTTCAATTTGATTCCATTGATCACTATGTCTGTTTTATGCCAAGTCTATGTGTTTTTGATTACTATCGTTCTGTAGTACATCTTGAAATTATAAGTAGTGAGACATCCAAAAGATCTTTTATTGTTGAGGATTGTATCATCTAGCCTGATTTTTGTTTCTGTTTTTCCATATGAAATTGATAATTCTCCTTTCCCGGTCTTTAAAAAAATCATGTTGGAATTTTGAAGGGACTTGCAATGAATCTGTAGATTGCTTTTGGTAGGATGGCTGTTTTTACTATGTTAATCGTACTGATTCATTAGCATTGGAGTTCTTTCAATTTCCTGATATCTTCTTTAATTTCTTTCTTCCAAGACCTGAAGTTTATATCATACAAGTCTTTCACTTGCCTGGTTAGAGTTATAGGAAGATATTTTATATTTTTGTGGTGATTGTGAAGCTTTTAAATGTTTCTTCTTCCATTGTCACCATAGCACTCCTGTGTCTTTGTAGGACCTAGTTATGCTGAATGAAGAATCTCCTTGACACAAGAACAGAACAAAATCACAGGATCATGGGTAGGAAGTGGCCACTTGATCATTGTTGTTCATTTATCTGTTTTCCTCTCTCTTATGAACAATTCAGACTTCATCTAGAAGATTTACAATCGTTTACATTACTTTTCTTCTATTATACAATTGGATCAGTGTTTTCAAATATTGTTTTAGTTAATACTGCATGCTCAATACTTGTTGGGACATTCTCTTGTTTTAAGAATTGACATAGTTTTAAACTCTGTCTCTCTGTCTTTCTGTCTCTCTGTCTCTGTCTGTCTCTGTCAGTCTCTCTCTCTCTCTCTCTCTCTCTCTCTCTCTCTCTCTCTCTCTCTTTCTCTCTCTCTCTCTCTCACACACACACACACACACACTTTCTGATGATGCCAAGTAGCCTTGGTTTCTGTTGCTTATGTTCTTGCCCTTGGTGTTAGCTGGTCTTGCTGTCTCTGACTGTGGCTTGTCCTCCTGCAAGCCTGCCCTTCTCGGACCAGGAATATGAGCAGAATTGGTGGTCTTACCTGTGCTCTCAGACGTGTCAGCACTCATGGGAGACCAGATCACTCCCAGCAGTATTTAGTTGTGGCACAGAATACACTCCAGGCTCAGACTTAAACCAGAAGGCACAATAAATTTCTATTTCAGAAAGAGTTCAATTTCAGTAAAGGAAAACAAAGCTATAGTTTTAGACACACACACATTCTAGAGCTGTGAAAATTTGACTGTAAGTTTACCCATAGATAGGAGCAAAGACATGCTCTAGTACTCCATTTAGAGTAGTGTCATGTTTGCAGGTAACTGATATATTCATTTTTTGTCCTTTCATTAACTCTAGCAGATTTACAACACCTAATGTAATTCAAGTGATAGTCAGATGTTCATTATTCTGTTACTTAGAATTACTGTTAATTTCGAAGGACAAAAAATACTATACTTGTTTAGCAAAGATAAAAAATTTTCCCTAAATGATTTTTGTCCAAATCTGGTTGAGTCTGTGTCTTAGTTAAAGTTTAACTTCTGTGAACAGATACCATGACCAAGGCAACTCTAATAAAGCACATTTAATTGGAGCTTGTTTGCTTGTTGTAATGTTCAATCTATTATCATCATGGCAAGAGGCAGGCATGGTGCTGGAGGACCTGAGAATTCTGGACCTTGTTATGAGGGCAAAGAAGAGAAGACGAACTTCCAAGCAGCTAGGAGAAAGGTCTCAAAGCCCACCCCTACAGTGACACACTTCCTTCAACAAGGCCACATGCCCCAAAACTGCTACTCCTTGAGCAAAGCGTATTCAACCCCAACATTCCATCTCCAAGCCCCCACAGACTTTTTTCAAACATATGAGTGTAGAGGAGCCATACATAATCATAACATAATGAAAATTTTCTTTAGTCCAAATTCAAAAGTTCCCTATACTCTATCAAAGTCCCAGCACTTGGGAGGCAGAGGCAGGTGGATTTCTGAGTTCAAGGACAGCTTGGTCTACAGAGTGAGTTCCAGGACAGCCAGGGCTACACAGAGAAACCCTGTCTCGAAAAACAAAAACAAAAACAAAAAACAAAACAAAACAAAAAGCAATATTTGGAAGTCCAAAGTATAGAATTTCTTTTGAGATTCATCCAATAACTTACATGTAATCCATTATAAAATCAAAATCAAAAAGGAGATTGTATACCTCCAAAATCATAGGATATATAGTACCGTTCCAAAATGTCATAGTGAGAAAATGCCAGACCCAAGCAAAACCAAAAGCAAGCTGGGAAAACTCCAAACTCTGCATCTCAAAGTCTGTTGTTAAAAGCACTCTTTAGATCTCCAACTACTTTCTGCTTTGTTGACTGCAGCACAGTACTTTCTCTTTGTCTGTTTCTATTCCATTAGCACTTTCCTCAGCAGGTATTCCACACCTCTACCATCTCTTACATCTTGGCTTATCAAAAGCAATTTCAACTTTATAGCTTCTTGTTGCAATGTATGGGATCCACACATGATCTTCTGGGATCTTCCAAAAAGCTTGGGTCACATCTCTGCCTTTAGTAGCACTCTAGGCTCTGGTTGACTTCACTCCACTCCACTGTTGCTGCTGTTCTTGGTGTCATCACATAGCACTAGCATCTCTTTATTTGGTGGAGTCTTTCACTGTTCCTAGGCTTCACCAATAACCTATCATCAGCTTTCTTCATGGTGTTAAGCCTCAACTTCCTGGGTCATCAACTGCAGCTGAGGATGCACCCTCACCAATGGCCTTCTTAGGCTTATAACAGTCCCAAGCCTAAGCTGCTCTCATTGACCTCTTCATGTCTTCAACAACCGCACTATCTGGGTGACTCTTACACATTACCAAGTTTAGCTGTGGCACGAGGTACAACCTTGGCTATCTCTGGAACATAGCTTCTTTGTGCTTCAGAAAATACTTCCCAGAATATATCACCTCAGTGATGTGGGTCTCTTGTTAATCACTGCTAATTTCTTAGTGTTTGATAAACAGTATCAATTGTCCCTGTAGGCTTCATCCTTTAAAACCAGAGCCACATGGCCAAAGCTGTTAATTTCTGGTGCTTCCTGGGCCTAGAACTTGCCCTGTCATTCTATGATTTCCAAGTCTTTCACTTTCTAAGTTTGGCTGTCTTGGAACTTGCTCTGTAAACTTACCTTGAACTAAGAGATCAACATGCATCTATCTCCTGAATTCTGCGATTAAAGGTATGTACAACCATGCCTGGACTTAAGCTTTTCTCTACTTGGAAATTTCTATATACTAGGCTGACTTTGAACTCAGAGATCTGCTTTCCTTTTTCTCCTGAGATTAAAGGTGGCCAGTATTCCTCAAGATCAGGGTCAAAAGCTTGTGTCTTCCAACCTCAAGATCTGCATTACAGTTGTGTTCTCCATTTTTGAATTGTACTCCATTTTAGATTAATAGTCCAAATTAATGCAATAACCAAGTCCTTTGTTCAAATGAAGAAAGCATAAACAATAATTGTAGCAGGGTGACATTTGCTTGTAGGCCACCACTCCCTTAATTTGTTTATCTCCATGAAAACTGGATTAACTCCATTCCATTTTATAGTGCCTCTTTAATACTTGAACCATACATTTTATATTTTTTCTTTATATGTCTGATATGCTTCATCAAAACATTCTTCATGAAAGTAAACAACAGGACAGACTCTAAATTGGGTTGATTTGAGACCCAATTTTGCCATTTTGATTAATTTGAATGTATTCACCTTAGCTACAGGCAGATTTTTTGGACAAGGCCAAATAGCAGTCACACTCTTCATCAAAGTATCAGAAGAATAGTCTCTAGTCTACTAAAATTCTTCTCTGAAACCTTCCGCATCAACAAAATTTTCCATATTCCTACCAGGATAGACCATTAAGCCCCACTTAAAATATTCTACTGCTTTCCAAATCCAAAGTCTCAAAATTCACATTCTTCCAAATAAAGCATGGTCTGATCAATCTCAACAATACCCCAGTCCCTGGCACCAACTTCTATCTTAGTTATGATTTTATTACTGAGAACAGACATCATGACCAAGGCAACTCTTATAAAGGACAATATTTAATTAGGACTAGCTTACTGGTTCTGAGGTTCAGCTCATTATCATCAAGGAGGGAAGCATGACAACATCCAGGCAGGCATGATGCTGGAGGAGCTGAGAGTTCTACATTTTGTTCTGAAGGCAAACAGGAGAAGACTAACTTTTAAGCAACTAGGAGGAGGGCCTTAAAGCTTCCTCCTATGCCCAACTCCCAATGACTCACTTCCTTAGACAAGACCATTACTACTCCAACAATGCCACACCTACTAAGTAGTGCCAGTTTTGGGGCAATGCACATTGAAACCAGTACAATCTCTAATGAGATAGCTATTGGCATAGACAGTTAAATGAGTCAATCTGTCTCTATCTCTGCATCTCTGTCTCTGTCTCTCTCTGTCTCCCTCTGTCTCTCTGTCTCTCTGTCTGTCTCTCTCTGAACCAAATGGATCACTCTAATTGTATACATGCTTAACTGTTTTCTGAATGTTACAATTTTCATTGAGCAAAAAAAAATGTGCCAGTTTTTGGTTTATTCTCAGTTTGTATTTTAAAGTGAAAATGTTATGAAGTCTCTTGATGTTCATTGTCAAACAAGTTTCCAAAAGGTTCCTACTAATTTACACTCCATTAGCATATGCAAATGTTTCCTTTCTCCATTCACTTCTATTCCTCCAGATTCATGCTCACTAATTTTATATCAACTTGACATAAGCTAGAGTCATCAGAGAAAAGAAAGTCTCAGTTGAGGAAATGCCTCCATAAACTCAGCCTGTAGATAAGCCTGGAGGGCATTTTCTTAACCAGTGTTTGTGTGGGAGAGTGCCATCCTAGGCCTAGGTCCTGGGTTCTATAAGGAAGCAGGCTGGACAAGCCATGAAGAGAACGGCTATAAGAAGCACTCCTTCATAGCCTCAAGCACCAGCTCCTGCTCCAGGATTCTGCTATTTGAGTTCCTGTCCTGATTTCTTTCAAGGATGAACAGTGATGAGGCAGTGTAAGCAAAATAAGTTCTTTCCTCTCTAACTTGCTTTGGCCATGATGCTTCATTACAGCAATAGAACCCCTAACTCAGAGAGAATTTCTCCAGCAATAAATCAGCAACAGCGTCAGTATTTTGTATTTAATCACTATACCTAACTTTGGCATAAACCAATTTGTTTATGATCAATGTTGTGTTGTGAACACATCCTGTGACCAACTTGCAAATCAGAGCCATTTTGATTTGATAAGCTAAGATTTAAATCCATTACACAAAGAATTAGCAACAATTTGTAGCTCATGTCCCTGTTCATATTCACGTGGTTTTCCTGTGATTCTATTGACTACTGATTATTAGTAAAATTCCAATGAATTTAAGGAACACAAATTGTATTTTTATGGAGATGAACAACATGAGATAATGCTTTCCACAATCAAACTAATTAGTGTGTCCATTGCTTAATGATTAGTTTGGCTATTTTCCACGTTGGGATATTGTGGAGTGCTGATGATGTGAACTGTTAATGAAGCAATGTCTTCCATCTCACTGCCCATTGAGAGTGCAGCTGGGATTTTCAGGCTGCAGGCTGCATCCCAGTCATCAGCACAGTAGGCTCTCCTGGACTTGCTGTTCACAGAATGCTTTGAAAGGATTCCTGCATTTCCCAGTGGCACACAAGACTCCAAATGGCAACACTTGTGGATGTTGTTGCTGATTTCAGTAAGAGGAAATTCTGTGAGAGGAAATGGCCATGGACCTGCCATGGCGCCAGTATACACAGCAGTGATTGGATCTAACAATGTTGTGAATTTTCATTTGGTAGACTCTGGTAATTGGGTAGAGTTATTACAGGTAGTAAGGGCAACATACGCTTTATATTAGTGTCACATATCCTCCCCCTATCCCAAAAATGACAAGTAGTAAGTTGAGGGGATTGGAAGTCATGGCTCATCAAATAATAAAATTGTTTGCTTGTGTCATGAGTTTAGGTTTTATTTAACCCCTGTCCTTTTCCCTTTTCTCACATCAATCTACTGTGGTGATATCAGTTACCTTCATTGTATTGGAAGAATAATATGTGCATGAGGTAGTCTATTATTTAATCCACTCTCACAGAAAGGTCTCCTGTCAGATTACAAATACCCTACTTTGAATTAATCTAGATGTGAGAAGAAAAATTAATTCCCCTTTTGTTAGATCAGCTTCATCTTAACTTGCATTTTGAACTCCTGAGTAAATAGAATATTAAGTACTGGGATGATGATGTGAGACTGGGTGTGAAGAAATGAAAAAACCAAGCATTCATCCAGCCTCTGTTACCATGTAGATTACACGTTTACATCTGATTACACATTTTAGATGCATGGATTTCACAGAAGGATTGTACCCAACCCACTCTTAACAGGTGCTACAATAATTTTCCTTCTACTTCATAATATCTTCAAAATTGTAATAACAAATGTATTTGGCTGTGTAATAGATGCTAACTTAAAACTGTCTTAGTTAGGGTTTCCATTGCTATGAAAATACACCATGACCAAGGCCACTCTTATAAAGGATAACATTTAATTGGGGATGCCTTACTGGTTCTGAGGTCCAATCTGTTATCATCATGACAGGAACCTGGCAGTGTCAAGACAGGCATGGTGCTGGATGAGCTGAGAGTTATATATCTTGTTCCAAAGACAAACAGAAGACTGGTCTCCAGGCAGCTAGGTGTCTTTGCCTACCCCACTTCCTCCAACAAGGCCTCACCTCCTCCAATAAGGCACACTTCCTAAGAGTGCCACTCCCTGGGCCAAGCATATTCAAACCACCACTTCAGTCCTTCCACATACATGAAGAGTGGCAAAACAGAGAACTGCAGCTCTCAGACAGTGGAAAACAGATCAGTATTTCCCAAGTATACAAAGAGATAAGAAAGTAACAATGTGAACCCCTTTTCTGTTGGTTTGAGAAGTTTCTCCACTCACAATGAAGTTGCATACCAATAAATTCATTGTAAAGCCAAGGTATTATCAGCTATATATGTTTAATTATCTTAATCTAGGGACTATCACTGTGAATTAGAGGAGCAGGGCCCACCTCTCCCCAGAAAAATGTGTGTATCACTCATGTGAAGCACTGCTGGAACCTGTGGAAACTACTGGTAGCATCAATGATAGAATGTCTACAAATGTTATAAGAACAAAGACTGCTTCTGTTATTCACAGTGGAAAATGTTCCTGTGAATTACAATAAGATTTGGAAATGGGTGATTTCATTTCCCAACTGTAGGACTCTACCTTCCAACCCTGATTGCTTTCACCTAACAGACTCTCTTAATAGTAGCCAACTGGACTATGTTCATGTCCACATGAACAGCCATTCTCCATAATCTTGGCAAACTTTAGGAAACCACTCAAGACTGCAGCTGATTGTGCCAGATAGTAAATGTACAGTTTCATCCAGAATGGTTTCAAGCAGTTTTTATAAGGCTGTTTGCTATTGTTACTTTTGTGGAGCTATACACTAGACCCCAAACGGACTCTAACATGGTCTTACCTTACCTACATTTCATAGTACAAACATGAAGAAACAACAGAGCTAGTTGAGTGGCAATGCTAGCCAAACAGCTACCAGAATAAACTGAAAGGTTGAAAAGGAGCTGGCTTCCTTGCTGCTGAAGAAGAGGCAACTGAGTAGCTGGAAAACACAGTCAGGGCAGGCAGGAGCGAGTGGAGAACTCTGTATGAGGCTGGATAGATAGCCAGACAGAGCAGAGGGGAAAGAATTCAGGCTCTACTGATTAGGAGAGTTCCAGAGAGCTTTCAAGGCTTATGGTCAGGAATTCCAGTGATCCCATGCTCAGGAGCTATGACTATGGCCATTGCCAAGGGCAGGGTAATACCTCTACCTATGCATACGTGTCCCAAAGCTGCAGTGCTGGTTCATGGCAAGAACTAAGGAATCCTGACTCCATGAGTTTACACAAGAGATGAAAGGCTAGAATAGCTATGAGTTTTGCTGTTTGAGGCCTGGACAAGAACTGTTACAGAGGACACTAGCTGCTCCTGTCTCCTTCAGTTATCACTCACCACTGTGAAACAACAAAAGATTCAAAGGCTGCCCGAGACCTAATATTGTCTTATGTCTTTGTCCTATCATGTATCAGGTAGAGCAAGATCCCTGTCATCTGACTGGCAATGGTAGCTTAGCTCTGCAACAGACATAAAATCAAGATATCTGAATGCTATTAGCCAATAGTGTGCCTCAGGCCAAGTTATGCCAAAAGGTTTGAACCATTCAAATACAATGCATTCCTATTTTTATAAAACAGGATTACAAAAATATGCACAACATTCACAAGTCCTCTCTCAGAACAAGAACATCAAATGATCAAAATGCAGACAAATAACTGGATGGCTAATTTATAGTGTATCTTTGCAGTAAAGTGTTACTATGAACACATGTGGGGCACAGTGTGTAGTTCAATGCATGAGTCTCAACAGGACACAAACGACAGCATACTACCTAATTCCAGTTCAAGAAATTCTGAAGCGTCTAGCTCCAATCGCCGAGGTAGAATTTCATCAGTGACTGACTGGGCTGAGCACTACAGGTGACTCAGTTAAAAGAGGTTGGAAGAATAATCTTGCTGGCTTTGAAATTTTAAAATCACAATTAATGACAAAAAGACATGTGTGCATGCATTCTGTGATGGCTATTCTTGGTGGTCAATTTGACTACAACTGAAATTAACTAAAACCCAAGTGGTTGGGTAAACCGGTGAGAAATGCTTTCTTAATTAAACCACTTGGTGATGGCTGAGGATAGATATCTACCTTTAATCTTACCCACACTGTGTGGTGGCAGCCTATATAAAGGACATGGAAGAAGGAACCTTTCTTTTTCACAAGCTTGTCCTCACTCTCACAGGCAAGTCCTTTTCTTCACTGGTATTGGAGCATATTTCTTTGGCATTCTGGCATATAATTAAGACCATATAAGATATCCAGCCTCATAAATGAAACAACTACTGGATTCTTTGACTTTCCATTGCTAGACAGCTAGATAGCCATTATTGGAACAGATGGAGCACAGCATAAAGGCCACTCTAATTAATACCATACACACACACAGGCACACACACACACACATATATACACATACATAATTAATATATGTTTGTATTAGTATTGTATATGTAATACATAGATAATACATATTTAATACCATATATACATATATAAATACCAAGATATATCATAGTACCAATAATAAATATATAGTATTTATTACATGTATGATATTAGCACATGTATATTTGATATATATGTATATGTTCAATTCTATTCTCCTAGAGAACCCAGACTGATACACATCCCATACACATATCAAGCTGTTCTCTAAATTTATTATAGTTTGAGGTGTAAACTAAAGCTCTACTCATTTCTACACAATTCTAGAAGCTGCTTGAAGAGTTTCCGAAGGAGAAAAACTTGTGTTTTTCTAATAACTTGTAAAATAAATGAGTAGGTACTTGGAGATACTTCCCATAGCAGCCTTCTAAAAGGCAATTCTTCATTCATACCACTATTAATAACTGTAGAAATGAAGCGGGTAAGAGTAAACAATATCAGTCATCACACCTAAAGGCACACATGTTCTGAGAGACAAACAGAGAAAATGTCAGTTTTGAGCAGAGCCATCTGCATTTCCATATCATCTCAGACTTCTGTAACAATAAAAGTTTCAGAAACTCTCCCAAACGTAAGCTTTACAGCTGTGCATGGTTCAAAGACAAAATTGCATCTGATATCCTAAAGTACTTATGATTATTTTGATCCTCAGCCTTGTAATTTAAGTAATCCACTATGCAGTTTCATAAAGAATAATACGGAACTGGTGAATTGATGAAACTCTATTCCCCTTCTGAGCTGTTCATTAATAAATTCATAATGTAGCTATTTTGAACTTCTGTCTCATCAGCAATTTCTGAGACTCTTTAATACACTAAAGAGACTTACAAAGGTAATAGAAATAAAATGGATTTTCAGGGGAGATTTGGAGATAGTTAAAACCATTGATTTAGAAAGACAATTGTGTGTTAAGCTGCTTCAGAGCAGGTTAGGAATGGCTGCCTCAGTACATGCATGCCACAGAGGCAAACATTCCAAAGATGAATGATCCTAACATGGAAAATACAGATCAATACACTTGGAATTAGAAAAAAGGGCAATTTAAAAATGTATGTCAGTGTAAACAGGAGCCAAGTGATTTATATAAACTAGAGTCATGTGTATATATTTGTTTTTAGTTCCACTGGAGAGGCACATAATTAGAACTATAGGAATTGGAGGCCACAAGTAAGAGAGAACCAAAAGAGAAAAGAAAGCATCCTATGTCCACCACAGATATGTTGTGAGTTTATTAGTGGACACCTCAAAAGGGGCACAGCTTTCATCAATTCACCAATGATGCACTGATGTTCACAGACCTGCACTACTACTATATATTTCAAGGCTGAGAGTTAGGAAAATCTTAAGCATTAAGGGTATTTGTAAATAACCCTTTATTTGATGTTCTGACCTTCTGTTTGTAAGTGATAACTGCCTTACTATCACTATTAATTTGTATATGTGTATCTCATCATTTTATGAGATTTCTCTATCATTAATTTTGCTTAAGACATAAAATGGGTTTTCCTGCAATACTTGCATGTTTATATATAACTATTCTTTATTCTTGTTCACTACTCCCCCATTTAATTCCTATGACTAATTTCTACTTCTTATTGATCTCCTTCTACTCTTGCTCAAAGAGTTCCACATTTGCTACCATTAGTCTTCAATTCATATACAAAGTGCCTATTTATATTACAGTAACACTGAATTTGCACACAAGTTTTCATGTTTGTATTTCTAGAGGATGAACACTCTACTGAGAGGCAATCATAATTAAGTTAGTTTTCTTTTGTGCTTATCCCCAAATTCGTTCATTGTATAATGAAGTTGTATTTACACATTTCATCTTTGAATGGCAGGCACATTTGATAAAGAAAGGTCACTTGACATGGAAACTATATCCAATCATATGATTTGACTTTGCTGCAGAAAATAGTTTGCCATACATAATCAGGGTGCCATGAACATTAGAAAAGAGAAATTCATTTTAACTCTTCTTCATTTTTATATTTCACAAAAGGAAGTTATATTGATTAATGTGGTGTGGTTCTAAAATATTTGGCTAAAGTTGTCTTCTGATTCATGATTTAATAGGACAGTTTATCTTGTATAGCTGATGGTATCTCTTACCCAATCTCACACAGATCTTTGATTAGAAATCATTGACTTCAAATTGAAGGAACCTTTAATACATGCTGTAATGTAGATGCAGAGGGCTAAAAATTGGGGGAGTTAATCCTCCATCCCTCCCTCTTTTTCTCCCTCGCTTTTGTCCTCCCTTCCTTATCACCAGGACAAACTTGGTAACTTATACTTTGGTAGCTACTTGTTCCAAGACTACAAATTGTGCTAATTTTATTGTATGTTACATTGTCATATCATGTAAAGGAATATTGAGCTCAGTTCTAGATTCAATCCTCTGCACCAAAATCATCCTCACCTACGTAGTCTTCACTGCCCAGTGCAGCTGCATGAAACATTGTCTCCAAAATGATGCCTATCTTTAACCTAGTGTGAAATGTTGATGTCAAGGATAACCATGAATTAAATTTTTTATTTATTATTTATTTTTATTAATTGTTCTATTTGTTTACATTGAAAATATTGTCCTCCTTCCTGGTTTCCCCTCCATAAACCCCTCACCCCTTACTCCTCCCCTTTGCCTCTAAGAGGGTGCTCACCCACCCACTGACTCCAGCCTCCTTAGTCAGATGCTGATGGAAGCCTCTCAAAGGACAGCCATACTAGTCTCCTGTCTTCAAGTACTTGGCATCAGCAACAGTGTTGGGGTTCCCAGGTGGGATGGATCAAAGGTGGATGGCCTTTCCTTTAGTCTCTGCTCCATTTAAAAATTTTGAGAGGGATAGGTGGCTCCATACTGCAACTCAGGTCCATGTCTATCTATTGGGGGTAATCTCTTCAGTGCCCCCCGCTGTTGGGCACTTCATGTTGTCATTCCCATTTGGTCCTGGGAGCCTTTCACATTCCTGGCATCTGAGACTTTTTATTGGGTCCCCCAACACTGTTCCCCACCCCACCCCCACTGCTACATACCACTATTTACTCTCCTGTCCCTCTGAACTTCTCTCCTGTCTCTTCTCATACCTGATCCTGCTCAATCTTCTCCCTCCCTTTCCCCTATCCCATCCAGATCCCTCCCTCTGCCTCCTGTGATTATTTTATTCAACCTTATAAGTGGGATTGAATCATCCATGCTTTGGCCTTCCTTTTTGTTAAGCTTCATGTGGTCTTGTTAAACTTCATGTGATTGTATCTTAGGTATTCTGAGCTTTTGGGCTAATGTTCACTTATCGGTGAATACATACTATGTATGTCATTTGGGTCTGGGTTACCTCACTAAGGATCACATTTTCTAGTTCCATCCATTTTCCTGCACAATTCATGATGTCCTCATTTTTAATACCTGAGTAGTCTTAATATTCCACTGTGTAAATGTATCATATTTTCTGTTTTCATTCTTCTATTAAGGGACATCTGAGTTGTTTCAGCTTCTTACTATTTTAGGTAAGGCTGTTATGAACATAGTGGAGCACATGTCATGATATGGTGGAGCATCATTTGGGTATAGTCCCTGTAGTGGTATAACAGGGTCTTCAGGTAAAACTATTTCCAATTTTCTGAGGAACCGCCAGATTTATCAAAGAGGTTACATCAGCTTGCAATCCCATCAGAAATGGAGGAGTGTTCCTCATTCTCCACATCCTCCACAGTATTTTCTCTCACCTGAGTTTTTGATCTTAGCAATTCTGATTGGTGTAAGATGGAATCTTAAATGCAGAGTCAAACATTATTTATTTAGTAACATGTTTCAACAATAGACCATTCTAATCTGGTCTCATATGATGGATCACTAGGAAAGGCCGTGTGCACAATTACCTCTGGGTTCTTTGTGTAAGGCATGTATAAAACAACTGAACCTGCACTAACACTTGCAGTACATAATGGCCTACAGTACCAATAGATTCTGCAGTGCAAAGCATATTGGTACCCAAGCACTGTGGGTAAGGCTTGATCCATCTGGATACATAATATGCCTCTATTTAATTCATAAAGGTAGTCACAGTATTAGGAAAAATCATAATAAAAATAAATGGGACCAGTATCACTCCCAGGAATGATAATTACAGCCATACACAACCATTTCCAGCTATTGTATGTTACAAAGTTATCTTAAGACTCATTTTATTTTACACTTATGGTCATTGTATAAACAGTTAAATTCATTAACTACAATATTAAAAGCATGTGTATCTTAATATTTTGAAATGACTGAGTGCAAGGTCTTTCTTCCATTTCTGGGAAACATCTTTTTTTTTTCCAGAGAATGTCCAGATGCCTAGATTTACTATTCACAATTAGATGATAATTCCAGAGACAATAAAAATAGTTATAAAGAATTAGGAATTTAAGAGCTATTATTCAGAAAGAAAGAAGATTAATTCCAAGAAAAATATCAGGAGTGAGTGACTGCAGTGTTTAGCATTCTATGAAGCACACATGTAAAATAAACATGAGTTAGAATGGAAGATTATGGGATTGGATGGTAATTTTAAGACTAAAGCCCTAAAAATCTTCATATACAAGTAGTCTAAGTAAGTTCAAATATACACAAATAGTTTCAATTCCAAAATGCTGACAAAGCAAGCATGAGATTGGTTTAATAGGATTCCAAAGAATTATTTATTTGTGGAGAATAAAAGAAAGAAGAGAGAATCTCCTTTTAAACAAATAGGAATTACTCCAGAGATGATAATCACCCAGGGATGAAAGAGAAACACTTCTTCACACTGTAGTCTGTGACAAGCTGCAATGTGCCTGGCATTTTTCCTGACCCAAGACTTGTGAGACACAGAATGCACTAAGTCCTGGTTCTCCTAAAACTAGCAATCTTTTGGATGGACAAAAGCAATGATGTAACGAAAACATATGTCAGATGCTAAGGTAAGTGCAAAGTGCAAAAACGAAAATGTGGGACATGGTAGAAATGAAAGTAGAAATTTCATTGTATTGTATTGTGCCACTGTGTAATCCATTGGATTTAGAAAGTAAGCCATGCAGATGACCTGGGAGAGCTTTGTAAACTAAGAAACCTTGACATGAGTTGTTGGCTGTAAGATATGGTCTTTGAAGAGCAGAGCTGGGGATGAGACTTAAGGGAATGTCAGAATGGAGAGGTGCACAGGATGACTGCTATAGACATAAAGACACTAAAGGGCAAGGTACTCTATAATGACAGGATAATCTGAAGCATTTCAAAAGGGGATCAATAATAACCCTTTAGATCTACATTAACAAGATCAATCTATCTACAAATGCAAGGACTTTAGTAAAGTAAGAATGCCAACAACTTTCAAATTTTTTACCACAATCTACTTAATAAACAGGAATTAGACCAAGAAAAAAAATGGTATCAGGAGGTGAAAGTAAATTGAACCACAATATAATCTTAAATTGTACCAGTAGAAGGTACTAACTTTATATGGAGTATAGGACAAGAAAGGAGTTAAGACAGATTCCTCAAGCTGACTTGACCATAGCAGGTACTTAGTACAGCTCCCTACCTGTATCAGAGAAGATTTTTCTTGCAGTAGATGGCAATTACAGATATACACAGATGTTCAATGTACCGATAGTGAAAGACTATTTAGTACTGAATGGGGCATGTATATCTCATTTTCTCCCTCTCAGAATCAGCAATTATCATGGAAGAAACTGTAGAATGATTATAAGAGCCACATATAATGGGCATGTGCTGTAAAACATGTTTTTCAGAGTGTTCTTAGAGTATTGTTGCACACATCAGCTCACAAGAGGTTAGATGATATGCAAAAGACCTGCAAAAGACAAGGCTAACTATAATCCCGGCACAGATGGGGGCAGGGCTCATAAAAATCCACCCCTTGCTGAGGTTATAATGTCAATTGAGGCAATTGATGGGGAATGATTCGTTTTCTTCCTGTATTTTACTCCTAAATGTCTACCCAGGTTTCAGATTATTATTCTATAGCCATGCACATATAGTCATCTTTAAAGGGTCTCAATGTGTTATGAAAAGAAAGAGTATATGAAATTGGGGGAAAAAAAGTGGTGAAGGGGATGTTGGAGAAGTTGGAGAGGAAGCAGTGATATATTTACTCAAAACCAATTATATGTATGGGTGAAATTTTCAGGAAAGTCATTATATAATAAACAGCTTTCATTAATAAAAGATAGGACAGCTCCAGTTTGACCTAAAAAAAACAAACAAAAAAATACAAAACTAAAACAAAATATACACACCAAAGTATTAGAATTCCCATGTATTTAAAGACAAGTTAGAATTAAGTTTAGGGTTCATTGTGATTATTTGATCTGCGTCATAATAAATTTGAAATAATTATTAGAAATTCAAATGCAGTTGTTGAAAGCAGTTGCTTTCAACATCAATCCCCTAACCATTCTTCATCCCATTGCACATCATACAGTGATCACTTTTCCCTTTGACCATCTGAAAATGTTTGTCATTTCATGATTTACCAAGCCATTTCTTGAGGAAACTATGCCATAATGAAGGAGAAATGTTGCTTTTGGTAATATAACAGACTAAAAACAGAAAAAATACAATTCTACCATAATCATTTTATATCCCATGATTTTACATACTCAAACAACGTGTGTTATTTGACCAAATAGTCAATATTACCAGTTGTAATACACAGCAAATTAGACATATTTATCTTTTAATAATAACATACAAAAAATCATTTCTTCAAATATGTTCAGCTTATATTCAGAACTGTGCAAAGTGTATCACAATTTAAGGCACAGTATGATGTCAGGCCTTCCTAGGAGTTAGGCATACATGGAAAGAGATACATGGAGACAAAACACTTATTATTGACAACACATTCTGAGAGATGGGGAGGCAGAGTATTGACTTGTATGCCAAGAGATGAGCCCACTGGATTCTAGCTGTCAACAATAAACTAGGGGTAAACAGATGTCCCTAGTTAACATCTGTGGAACAGTAATAAAGATCAAACCTAGTAAATGGGGGGGGCAGGGATTTTTACAAAGGAATGGAGTCAGGGAGATTGTGAAGGAAATAGCAAAGGGTGGAAGAGTAGAACCAGAATACATCATATACATTTATGAAATTGTGAAATAATTTACTATGTGATATTTTGCATGATATGTTCTGATAAACTGTATATATATATATATATATATATATATATATGTCTATGTGTCTTACACAGGAGTAATAAGAAAGATATTGTGGGCTACATCATTTCATTGGTAGATTCTCAGTGATGGCCATTTTTCTACCTTTGTCCTACTGTAATACCATTCTTAATTGTATTTTTAGTCCTTTCTTTCAGAGAAATCTACTTAAACATGCTGTGATTGTGAAAATATGGTATTTCTTGTCACTGGACATAAATGAACACAAAAAAATTATATTGTGTTCTCAGTTAGAGTTCTTTTTTTTTTTTGGTTTTTCAAGATAGGGTTTCTCTGTATAGCCCTGGCTGTCATGGTATTCACTTTGTAGACCAGGTTGGCCTCAAACTCAGAAATTGGCCTGCGTTTGCCTCCCAAGTGCTGGGATTAAAGATGTGCGCCACCATTGCCCTGTTCACTTAGAATTCTTGCCTTCAAAAATATAAGACCAGCTGAGATTTCTCAATCATCCATCCTCCTGAGCATTGTTTTAGCCTCAGGAGCAAAAAGACCCTTAATTTTCATAAGGAAGTAGATATCCCAGAGATGAGATGTTTATCACCATCTGCCTGATTTCCTTTGATAGTATCCTTTAAAGTTTTGAATAACTGGGTTCTGGGTTCTTCTTACACAGAAGGGGACTAGGTAACAACAATTTTGTATTTAAAAATAACTATGAAGAGAATTCTGGATGTTAATACAAAGATCTGATAAACATTTGAAGCAATGAGTTTGCTAACCATCAGAGGATGTGTACATGTCTCCAAATACCATACCAAACAACCACTATGTGCATTAAAAAAAAATTAAAGAATAAGCATGTGACTATATTTCTGATTATTCTAAACTCTTGAAAGTAGCAATTCCATAATGTAATACCATTATCAAGCATGGAAGTTATGTTTCTAGAAATATGTAATGAGTACCTCTTGCCAAGGTAACGCTTCCTAAATATTTCTGAACTAAACATTTGAGAGTTTCAAAAACACATTTTTTTTGAGAAAAAATGACAACATAAAAAGTGAAATCATGAGGAGGACATCTTATACAAAAAGATTCAATAGGGGAAAAATCTTGACATTGGGGGCAATGAATTCTCTGTTGTAAATTAATAAAACACTCCCCTGCAGTAACTCTTCCATGTGAAAATCACAGAGCAAAGTGATCTTCCTTTTACAGTATGCATAGTTCTAACTGGAGCACACTGAGTAAATTTTAGAGTAATATCACATGTATTTTTATACCATTGTGCAAACCAAGTCTACTGTACTTTCCTCTCCCTTGATCTCCCACATACAGGGAGAAGGGAGAAAGAGGGAAAGGGAGAGACAGAAAGATAGGGAGACAAACAAAGGGAATATAGAGACAGAGAGAAAGAAATAGTGAGGGAGAAGGAGAGAGAGAACAAGGGAGAGAGAAAGAGAGCAAGAGAATGAGAGAGAGAGAGAGAGAGAGAGAGAGAGAGAGAGAGAGAGAGAGAGAGAGAGACAGTCAGGGGAGCCTCTCCACTCTAACCTCACAGACATGTTTCTTCCACTCCACTAACCTATAACTTAGCCTAGAATTGAAAAGTTTGAAGACATTCTCTGTGTGAGCACAATTGTTGAGCTGAAAGAAAGATTTTTCTACATCCCTTTGTCTGGAAAGCAAAGCTTTTTAATATGACTTTGTGCAACATTTGATTGTGTGACAGTAACAGACAGAGCCTCTTTATAGCATGGCATGTTAAATAGAGCTGCACTCCTCTGAAAATCAAACAGAGACAGAAAGAAACATGGAGAGAAAATGAGTTTCCTGAAAGACTCCTGTATGAAATATTTCTTTTGACATATGATCTTTGTGTAAAATACTTTTCTTAATCTCAGAAATAAATTATGTGTAGTTTAACATCTGCCAAGTTAACCAGACTGACCAAGCAAGGAAATCTGACATTAAAAGATGCAAATTCCACTGTCTAACATGGAACCTTGTTATAAACTGAAGCAGGAAGCAGGAGATGCCCCCCCCCCACTGGTTTGTAATATGTATTTTATTTGTCCAAAGCTATTCTTAATGCCTAATCAGTTACAGAGGGAGGGCAGGCACTAACATCCTTTATGTACCTTTTCTCAATGCTTGATTTAAAAATAAACCTAATACCCTTATTGTTTTCCTCTGTTGCATGATATCAGTATGTGAACTATTTGGCAACACATTCTAAAGAATATCAGATTTCAATAAGTGAAAAACATCTTGATGTGAGAGAAGAAACAAACCATATTAAACATGGAGGCAAGAAAGGGCAACAGCTACCCAGAGCAAAATCTTTCCTTTTCATTCAGGCCATATTGAAATTGAGATCACTACTTGCTTCAACAAAGGAACTATTGTCATTTCAACATATGCAGTGTTGCCTTTAAAAGTAAGCCTGACCATCTGGAAAGAACCAGGAAGCCCCTAAGACTCAGGAATCTAAGACAACTTACAAGGTTTAGGAAAGCCAAAAATTTATGAGATGTACACAACACAAAGGAAGTAAAACATCACTTCAGAAAAGACATTCCTCTGTGGAACAGGCAGCAAGTTAGGTAGAGTGTGCTAAGAGAGTCCCTTTCCTGAGTCTTCGTGCAAGCTTGAGTCAGCTTTTCAGTGATACAGATGTCTCTGAGTCATCCATGTTCCTGAAGGTAACTCCTACCTTTGCTTCCATAAATAACCCTAGTGTCTCACTAGTTTACTAAAGTATTTCATGGAATTCTATTTATTTTTTATCTATTGCAACTGTCATTAGGAGATGAATAGACATCTGTTCTTGTATTCCAGAGGAGTTATAAAACATCTCCCAGTAGGGGATGACTATTCTAAAGGTAATTTACCCAGAATATCAAATCTCATAAAAGCAAAACTAACAGAGAATGAATTTGAGGGTGGAAATCCAAGAGA
This sequence comes from Mastomys coucha, assembly GCF_008632895.1. Classification (NCBI taxonomy): domain Eukaryota; kingdom Metazoa; phylum Chordata; class Mammalia; order Rodentia; family Muridae; genus Mastomys; species Mastomys coucha. The sequence goes on from NW_022196906.1 coordinate 6,643,167, forward strand.
TAGATACAGAGCAGCTATGTACATGATGCGGAATATGACATCTATGCTTTCTTCATAGTTAACCCAACTGGGACTTAGGAGTCATTTAACTACCAGTTTCTTCTCCTTCACCTTGTTTTAGCTCTTCAGTATAAATGCCTGAATATGAAACGAAAACATTATATTTCATGCATATCAATTGCATGAGGCAAACATTTGTCCTAGGACTTAATTGAAATGAAGACTCTGAAATGAATGCACACATCTTGGAGTTTAGTTTTTGGACAATTTGCAAAGTGAAATGTGTTTTAGGTTTAGAAAGAGATGCTTTTTACCTCTGAGTTTAAAAAACAAAGCGCAACATTTGAGATAAGTTTAGCAAGAGTCAAGGATGGAAGAGGGGGTTTAATTAAAGCCAATGAGCTTTCCATTCAAAATAAGACAAACAATGCTTCAGAGAACAGTGAGAAAAACAAAACAAAACAAAAAAACAAAACAACCCAACTGAGCCCACTTTAAAACTGATAACTCCAGTAATCTTTAATCAAATCAATCATCTAAAGGAAGCAAGTTGTTACTAATTTTAATTTAATTTTAATTCTTAATTTAAAATTCATCTTCAGTTGTCTTTTTCTCATATATCATTTTCTATTAAATGAAAACCACATGTGAATGCATTGCCCCTATTCATATACATATAGATATACTAGATATAAGGGATTCATTATAAGTCATGTATCCACAAAAGTTAATAATGGGGATTTTAGGTCTCAGATTTGATGAGTATGAAAATCCCAGTCAGAAACAATTTATGACTTGTCTTCTCAAATTCTAAGTGAAGAGTTATTATTTAAAAGTTGTCTTAAATTGGTTTTGGATCTTTATCCCAATGTATAATCAGAAATATAAGAAACTTGACTTTACTGAAGATGGGAGGGAATTGTCTCAGAAAATGTGTTTTCAGGTCTGTGTCACAACAACCTGACAATGAGATTTTTAAGGGCACAATATCTGTTGTGGTAATTTGGTTATTTTCTCTGTGCTCCTGACAGTCCACACATGCATACCCACCCAAGAGCTAATTTGGGAATGAATTCTGAATTCGGGAATGAAACACACATACACACACACACACACACACACATGCTCGAGCACCAGTAATATTAATATGCCTTTGCTAGCTTAATTGCTGGGTGTTTCTAATCCTTCACACTGCTAGCAAATACTCCCTTCTGGTATTCCTGAATTAACATCTTTTAGAATATAGATTTTATCTCTGTTATCCTAAACACAATTGTAGAAGTGGACTATGTGGCTACTTACCCTGATCCTCATATTTCCTGTCCGGTATTCCTTTTTTCCCATCAAGACTATCTTTTTCCTCCTTTCTCTCTCCTATTTCCTCTCCAGAGCAAATCTCTAAGTCCTACCTCCGTCTTCCTACCCAATCATTGTCTGTTGGCTCTTTATTGATCAATCAAAGACCAACTGAAGACAAGGATCAGTTTCCCAATTTTGGGGGCCAGATTAATTCAAAGCATTAGAACCAATCTCCAATGAATATCTAATGTTTCTGTGCATTTCTTAAAATTTAGGCATTGAGATATATGATATTAGAGTAAATAAGGGGATATTTCTTAAGAAATCTGAAATTGGAATGATGGATCCCTGAATTTGAACCAGGAAAGAACAATAGAAATAATGAAATAGAAAAAGCTTTTTCACCCACCAACAATGAAAGCAAAATCTATGCATACTATTCATGGGTCAGAATGAAAATTGAAAATAATTAGCTGGAGCCCTCTTGAGTCCTTGCTGGGGTGGGAATATAAAGCATAAATGATATAAATCTAGAGAAAGAACTCCTGGATACCTATGGACTGACAGCAGAGATAGAGGATATGACAGGAAACCAAAACAAAGTAAAACAAACAAAAGTGCACATACATTTTGGAAGGGATGGTTCAAGGTTAGAACATTACTAAACAAAAACAACGTGCATGGCACTTCAAGTAATAACAAACAAGCAGTATTTGGTAAATGAAATGTTTCCTGTAGACTCAGTGTCAACTCTGGAGCCCTCAAGCAATGAGATATCAGAAATCAGGCCTAGGTACTGGCGCATACAAAGAGATGTAAGGAAGAACCACTATGAGAAAACCATTATCTCATCCAGATACAGACCCTTGTGCTCAAATTAAGTACGAAGCATAAGCCTGAGCTCTACCATGATTTAAGAGAAAACACAAACAAACCAAACATTCTTATGTCAAAAAAGGAGTACCTTTTGTTCCCCAAAATAAAAATTTGCGATTCAGAATATTACAAACTCGAAAAGGTTTTGATCACATAAAGGGAAAAGAAGAACCTTTAAAATGGGAAAACTTTCTCCTCTCAGCCCAATAAGGGTCTTCAATGTTTATTTTAGTATAGATACTTGTAAGTCTTTATGTACCAAACTAACCAAAGGAATTACATAGAAATTCCAGTGGGGAAATAGAAATGAGATTGACAGAGACAGAGAGGATTCAGGAGATTTACATACAATTGCACTGGGGTCTGAAAAACAACTGTATTTGCATATATAGTTCATCTAATTGTTTCCATTCTGAGGAAGGCATTGTTCAGCAACTCCATAGAGACACAATCACCTCAGGCAGAGTTTCAGATGATACAGATCAGCTCCCCTCCATGGCGGCTCGATACACTCAGGAGAACATGTAAACACAATTCACAGAGGATGCAGTCAAGGCTCTGGAACATATTATTTTAGAGCTCTTTTATAATAGAGAAGAAGATACCTGATAATAATGATTCAAAGTGCAAAAGATTCATGGATCAGTAATGACAGTGTTCACTCTTCTTATCAGTTTCTGTGTGCTAAAATGAATATATGCTCCACTTCCAGACTACAGCACTACAGTGGGGCTGTTTACATAGTATTTCCACAAATACTTGAACACTCCAGGATTTTGACAGCTAAAACATGTCTAGGCAACAGAAATACCTTAGCTCCTTCTTGAACTTAAGGGACCACTGTCAAGTTATGTGAGCCTGTTAATATCTGAAACCTTATTATGTCACCTGTCACTGTAATGATATTCATTGAACATATGACTGCTACCACATGAAATAGAACCCCTATGAGCACATAGAAGAAAGAGAACCATGAGAAAAATAAACAAAATATTGAGAAAATGCTGTAAGACAATTCACAGGAAAGGGAAGTATTAGGAGCACCTGAAATATTTTTTACCTCATTTTCTATATCTCTGTATATGTATGCACATGTATAAGGGTATGTTTGTGTGTGCATGTGTCTGTGAGTATGTGTGTGTATGAAAGACAGAGAGAGAGATAGAGAAAGAGGGAGAGACAGAGAGACAGAGAGACGGGGAGAGACAGAGAAAGAGAAAGAGAACACCACAGAGTTCAACGTTAGGAGTCTTTTTATTAATCTTCATCTTATTCTTTAAAGCAATGCCTTTCATTACACCTGGAGCTTGGCAATTCAGCTAGATGTGTTGGCTTGTGCCAACACAGCTTATGTTTGACATGGGTACTAGGGATCTGAACTCAGGTCCTAATGAATGAATCATAGCAAATATTTTATCCACTAAATCACCTCTCATGCCTGAGTGTCTGAAAGATATTTCAACCTTTCTAATAGGCATGGAATCACTGACTAAAAATGAAATGAAAAACACTTCTGCATGTGACTAACATCAACCACTGCTAAGAAAACAGAAGAGAAACTGCTTCTGTGAGGATAGGCTTGGAGCAGTTACTGACTTAGTTATACAGCGCTGTTTCAGTTTAAGAAATCTGGAAATGTAGAGCTCTGTGGGCTTCAAGAAATGAACTGTCATCCAATCAAGATCTGTGAGGGACAGGCTCCAAGATACTAGTGGACTCACCTATGATTGGCTTTCCTTCCTCATCCTTCTCTACCTTTCCCTGTTACCTCTGCTGGTGCTGAGTGATTTCCTGAAAACTCTGAGGGAGATATTATGAAAATCTAACTCTTCTTATAACATTAGACAATAAAAAAGGGTGTATTTAGTCTGTATTCATGAAGCCTAGCACACAGCACCTCAAACCATTGGAGCTACCATAGAAATGAGTGCATTTTTTATGAGATCATTAGATGACCTGGAAATGCAGGCTAATTGCCTTGGGAAGACCTATGTCATTAAAGCTTAGGGACATTCACTTGAACTGCCCAACCTCCTGGGAGAAAAGAATGGTCAACATTGACTTGGTCATCTCTGATCAATGGTTTAATAAATTGTGCTTACATAATATATTATGCATTGACTCCAGCAGCATATGTAGCAGAGGATGGCCTAGTCAGTCATCAATGGAAGAAAGGCCCTTGGTCCTAGGAAGATTCTATGCCCCAGTGTAGGGGAATGCCAGGGCCAGGAAGTAGGAGAGGGTGGGTTGGTTAACTGGGGAGTGGTGGGGAACAGGGTTTTTCTTTTCTTTTCTTTTTTTTTTCAGAAGGTAAACCAGGAAAGGAGAAATCATTTGAAATGTAAATAAAGAAAAATCTAATAAAAATAATATATTATGCATAAAATATATTCAGAAGAACTCAAAATATAAGTACTCCAGAAGGGTTCAGAAAGTGTATCATTCCTGGATAAGGCATGTGTACTGTGATGATCATATAGATATGGTATGTAGAGTGTGATGCACACTTGGATAAGGTTTTCTTCGTCACTGCTTACATGTGGTGCACAAATATACATACAGAATTAACATTCATACACAATAAACAAAATAAAAAAAATTAAAACTAAAAGTCATATTAAGAAACAATCAACCCAGCCAGGCAGTGGTGGTGCATGCCTTTAATCCCAGCACTTGGGAGGCAGAGGCAGGTGGATTTCTGAGTTCAAGGTCAGCCTGGTCTATGGAGTGAGTTCCAGGACAGCCAGGACTACACAGAGAAATCGTATCTCAAAAAAACAAAAAAACAAAACAAAACAAAAAAAGAAACAATCAACCAATGATCAAGATAGGCAGGGATCTCCTGTCTGTGAATGACTTTAATAAATGCTATTATGCAAAAAAATCAACTATCTCTGGTATTCAATCAGTTAAAAAGTTTATCATCTACAACTTTATCTGTGAAATGAAGAACAAAATTATCACCCATAACATCAGGGTGATAGATGGTTTAGAAAAACAGTTTACAATCATTAAAGAAAAATCCAAGCTCTGGTAGAGAGAGGAAATCCTTCATACAATAGTAACTTATAGACCTCTACATCACATTCCCTACCTAAGGCTCAGTGGTCATCATGGAAGAAGAGAGGAAAGATTCTAAAATCTAGGTATTGGAAAAAAATCATGTTCTTCTGGACATGATAGGGCCAACGCATTCATGAACTCACAGCTGCTTGTACAGGGTCTGCACAAGATTGAGTCAGTCAGTATCATAGCATAGAAGGAAAGGGACGTGTTCGCTTCGGCAGCACACACACTAAAATTGGAACAATACAGAGAAGGGAAAGGGACTCTTGAGCCCTAACACTAACTTGGAAACTATTAAAAACCGATAGCTTCAGGGTGAGGGAGAGAGAGTCTGGCGGTTGTTGGTTATAAGGACGTATCTCTTAGTAGATCAACCTTGCCAAACTGGATGACCTTATACCTAATGAAATCAATAAATTATTTAAAACAAAAGAGATGACATAAACTTGGAAATCTGCGAGGAGTTAGAAGGAGGAGTTCAAAAATACATTGTATGAAGTTATGGAAAAATTAATGAAAATGGAAAAAACAACTAAAGACTAAGGGAAGAAACAGAATATACTCAGTAATATTAAGTTTGTACTAAATTTTGTCATTTCACTCAATTCTTTTCTATAATTATAATTCTCTCACTTAATTGAAAATAAACCTTTTAGCTTAAAAAAAGTTGGTATTAAAATAGAGTTCATATAAAAACGAGTGTTTTTCCCCAAAAGAAACCTTGATAAAATCCATTTAATTGTGCAATTTTAACTTCCATTATTGAAGCTTAAATTAGTAATGATAGGTGTTTAAATAAGCAATTTCCAATTATAATTAACATAAGCAATTCCCTACTCCAGATGTAATCAATAGAGCTATTGGAGTTCAGTAAACAATCTTTATTGCTGTGAATTATGTTCTGACATTACAGCCCCTCCATCAGATACACTGATATTTTATGTATTTTATGCTTGGTACACATATATTATAACTATATGTTATTTTCATATAATATCCCATTCACAAGCATCTCTCTTTGTGTCATTTTCCCATCTTTTCTTTGTAAATGAAAGTAAAAATGCATTATGAACAGAAATAGATTCATAGTATAAACATTAAAAAAATAGACATTATTTTGCACTGAAGGTCAATGATGTACCATGGCTTGATGTCATTATGAATCTAAGCCTCATGTAAGCCTATTGTTTCTATTTTTAAAGCAACAGTCTTATATCATAATATAACTTAGATAGATGGAAACATCTTTACATGAAGCATATGCAGAGTTATGAATTCAAAATTATGGATACTCTAACTTTTCTATACTGGTAGCTTTAGAGAAGATGAATTATATCCTCTCTCTCAATATATATATGGCACTCAAACTCAAGAAGGAAATAACTTGAGATTACCTACTATCAACTGAAGAAGTTACAAGTGAGGAATTACCAGAATCAGAATTGCTGGTAAACAAATCTACAGGAGTTTTTTTTTTTTGATTGATTATTGATTTAGAAATACATAGCCCACTGTACACAACACTATCCTTGGACAGGAAGCCTGGTCTTTATAAGGAGAATAGCTGAGCATGTGTAAGAGAATGACCCAGTTAGCAGACAAAAATGTAGTATTCTTCCATGGTTCATTCCTTTAAGTTCTTAACCTGACTTCCTTCAGAGATGGAAGATGTACAGCAGATGTCACCTGTATAAAACCCCTCCTCTTCCCCAAATTGCCTTTTGACCATAAAGTTTTATCACAGCAACACAAAAGACCATTAGTGCAGAGGCCAGAAGTGATCTGACACAGAGGTCTCTACGTCAACCGAGAGGACCTCCGTAACACCATACAGAAGGGTTTAGAGGCATTTTAACCAGTAAACTAGAAAAAAATAGATGTTGCTATTCCTGACAGAAAGATAGGAAACTGTCCTGTAGGTTGTTTCAATACTTTCTTTCATCTGAAATCATGTGACACAGAGAATAGCAATATTTCCCAGGTTACTGGATGCTTTGTTAGTTGCTAGAGGAAAAGAAAAGCTCAGCTCAGACTGCCTTGTCTATCCTCAATGAGACAGGATGCATGCAGGCTTGCAGAGACTTGATGTGACAGCACATGAGAATACATAGGGGGGTCCCTACCTGCTCAGAGGAGGAGAGGGATGATGGCTGAAGACTTGTGGGGGGGTGGCTTGGATGAGGACACGTAGCAAGATGTACAGTAAGTAAAAAAAAAAAGAAATAGAGAGAGAAAGAAAGAAAGAAAGAAGGAAGGAAGGAAGGAAGGAAGGAAGGAAGGAAGGAAGGAAGAAAGGAAGGAAGAGAAGCTCAAATAAATGCCAAGCACACATTATATAAACGTGATAAGAATCTAGTATTATGCTTCTTCCCCTACTTTGGTTAAGTTTTGATTATTAGCCAAGGAGATAAATTGCTTACTAATTTTGCCATTAATGTTTGCCCAGTCTTTTTACTTGTCTGTAAGTGCAATGTATGCTTCATTTTTGTAATATTGTTATACAATAATGAAACAGAATCATATTCTGAAGTAAACCTTGAAGCCAAGGAAAAGTCAAACTAAACTTGAAAGGAACATTTCCATCCTGTGAACAACTTGTTTTTCATCTATTGACATTTATTTTGGGAAAGCCATCCTCTGTGTCTCCTGGAATCTTTCCATGTCTCTACTTCCAAGAATATGAAACTTGCTCTCTAAAGCAGAGAAAGATCAAGTCCTGTCCCTTGCATCTATAAAGTTAAAGACTGGCCTTTGACACAAGAAAAATACTCTAGGCTCAAAGTTCAAGGGACTTGAGACTGAGCAGCTTACCACCAACTAAAATATGCTACACAATTATCTTCATTTTTCCCAGGTCTTAAGGTGAATGCTGTTAAATGGAAAACTCAAAGTCTCACTGTGGGGAAACTCTATAATGTGCCACACCTTACACTGCTCAAAATAATGCAACAGAAACAGACCTGTAAGTGAAACTTTTATTTCTTTGGAAGATGAGTTGAGATCAGAGGCATACCCATGCTGTGCAAATGCACCAAGGTGGCTTGGACTGAACCCAGAGCTTTCCTTTATCTGTTTTAACTATCCCTAGACCTAGGCTTGGAAGCTTCTAGCCTCCATACAACCTACTCTTCCATCTTGACTGATTCAGTCTGGCTTCTATTCACCTTTGACTGAATTGCTCTGCTTGACCTCATACTAACTTTGGCAATACGTTCTAATCTTCTGGCTTCTCACTCATTGGCTCTTTCTGTCTTCACTTGTGTCTATCTTGTTCTTCCTGTAATCTGTCTCTTTAAAACTGCCCTGGTAAAACTGCCATACACACATCACACACACTTCTCACTCACTCAATCTATCTATCTGTCTGTCTGTCTGTCTGTCTATCTATCTATCCATCCATCTATCCTACTTGTCTTTAGTAGCCTCTCTTTTCTGTGATGTGAGTTGGGCATATCCTACGTCTGACTCACTCTGTTAGATCTTTCTCTGTTTCATTACTTTGACATTAGAAGTCACTTTCAAACATAGTTGATTCCTTCTACAAACTAACTTTAGCTTTATTGTTCTGGATGAAAAGTGTGTACTAAGTGTATCTCTGTATTCTGGCCTGATCATATAGACCTAGAAGGTCTTTGACTATAATTCCTTAACAGAGCATCCATGTTGATGGATTAAAATTCCTCTATGCAGACCTCTCTAGAGTATATGAATAGCAAAAGGAGACTCACAGGAACAACAGGAAAATGTTCTGGATTCATCTTTCTTAACTCGTCTAACTTAAGTATCAAACAATCAGAATTATATTAACATTTCATTTACTTTTAACTGAGTGTGAAAAAATAACTAAATCAAGCCAACATGACACTCTACCATGTTGAAATAAATCCTGCTAAGTGAAGACTCTCATCGTGCCTATCTGGTTGTAATCCATGTAAATAAGATGAGGCTAAACTGAGAGACTCTCTGATTCTTGAATCAACAATTTGTTAATTACTTTCATTGTCTTAAGTTTGATCTCATTTTGTAAAAAAAAAATCAGTAAAGATGGGATTTTATTATTTAATTTCCCTTGCTTTTGTTAAAAATCAAAAGGAGCTCTAGAGAATTTGGTTATGAGTTCAGATAATTAGAATTAAGAACAGAGGATAGAGAATTAACCAGCATATTAACTTAGCAGGTACAGGTGGTAAACAGAAGCCAAAGCAGTAGCTCTCCATTACAAAGGAGAATCAGCTTTTCTGCAAAGGCAATTACATTACATTCCTATCCCACCCCTCCTCTTGTTGTTCACCAGGACTGAAATAATAGATTCATCTGCCCTAAAGGTAGACATTATTAGCTGCTCACTTGTATCAAGGAAAGTTTGCCTCATTAACAGAAGTCTCCCCCATGCTGTGGTTCGTCATGGTTATGCATGAAGCAGAAAACTTCATTAAATTAGCGCTTCATCATTGTTATACTTCTTCATTCAGGATTTATGAAATGGGCTTATTCAACTCCCTCACCTTTTAAGAGTTTACACAATTGATTAGTTCATTATCCATCCATTCTATGTGTGCATTTTCCCTTTGAACATATTCCCCAAATCCACAACAAACAATCACAACCCCAAATTATACTATCATGAATTCGTCTTGGGCTTGAAAGCTGAGCATTATCACTGGTATTGTAAATGAGGAAAAGACATCATCTGTGCAGCTCTTAGTTTCTCAAGGCATATTTGTGTCGTAGCATCAATTTATGCATAGGTGTACTGGGGTTTTACCTAACATTTAATTTTTTGGGGGGTTCAAATAAACACTGTCTGATGCATAAAAGTAATGACCTTTGAAATGCCTTTGCTATAACTTAGCAACATAATCCCCCTAGCTTTGAAATGTATACTTGAATCAAAACTGGCCTCCAGTCTTCCAAAGTGTGCTTATCCACCTGATTGATATTACTGGTTAAATATTATACAGTACTCAGTTATAATTGACACATATTTCTTTATCTATGTTTCATAGTCTTATTTTTACTTGGGTTCCAAATATAGAAGCAAAAAATACTGAAAATGATTTCAAGCATGAATTCACTGAACAATGTGAAGAATCAGGTTAATTAATCTTCTACTAAATGCATAAGTGATCCTACTTTACCAGGCTTTCTACCGTTTTAAACCGTCAATGTAGAAAAGCAACTTTCATTTATAAAATATAGATGTGTATGTTGTCAGAGCTCTTAATGCAGTGAAATTACATAATACAATCTATTGAAAATTTGCATTCTCTTTATTCACTGAGCACCTCCTTAGGTAGGGCACTGAATCTATCTTAGTTTTGTGATCCTGGAAAAAGTATATTTGATATTATTTGGAACAAAGAAACAGAAAGGAAATGCCCAGCCATCTCCTCCCCTGAGTCTGTGCACTGATGAGAACACGTGACACCTGTTACCTGTTGTCATAAGTCACCCTTGCCAGTGAGTGGTCTGCAGGAGTTACTGGAAGGTTTCTTTCGGATTACAGGGGACTGGCTGTCCTGTGTATGTCTAGACTAATAGCTTTGTTATCAATTAATATTATAAGCAGACACTGAAGAGAATTTTCAAATGATACTATGACAACATTTAGCCTTTCTCAGTGTAAGCACTATGATTTCCTGATCATCTGACTAAAAACAGGATGTTATACCGGAGAGAAAACAACCACTGCTTAAGAAAACTTTGTCAGCGATGGGCATCTATTTCCATCTGCACCTCCACAGTTTAACGCAACTGATGTTAAAGACCTGTGCACACTTTGTATTAGCCATTGATGATTATAGACATACACACTGTACTGTATCCAGCCAAAGAGAAAGAAACAACTGGTCTTTTCTGAAGCTTCTCTTTATTACTACAATTTTTCTGCATATGTAAACTACAGACCCCAGATCTACCTGGGTACCTCCCTAGAGATTTCTATGAAGCTTCATTCTGAAAGTTAGCATGTATATAGACAAAATTCCAGCACAAACCCTCCCTTTGTTACCCACAATGACCTCAGGCTTGCCTTTTTCTTCCGTCTCTCAATCTCAGTAATCCCCCATCTACTGGCGTTTTCCTCTTACTTTCCACATTCATTTCATGTTCACTTTCAAATTATATACCAAATCCAACATAATACCCTTCTAACTCTTAACACCACTCATTTGATATTACATCATCCTTATAACTGGATAGAGTTGCCCAGGTCCCACCTACATGTATCATCCTTGATACAGAGGTTAGAGTAAACAAGGTGCCGTTTTACTTTTCTGGTTCAAATACTGAAGCCTTCTCATTCAGTGTTTAAAGGTCAAAGACCTTACAATTTACTATACCCCTTACACCTCCTTCAGTTCCTAAACAGCAAAAAGTCTCCTAATCTCTAATTACAAGTTTACCCCAAGCCTTGTGCTAGCAGGAAGATTCATCTCCCAAATACTAAGAATGCTTGCATTGAATCTGTCTCTTTCTAGCCTTTCTCATATATTCATTTTTAGGCCATACCTTGATAAACCAGTCAATTAAATATAAATCCTATGAAGATTTTCCTCCTCTAGCACTCAAACCACTGAACAGATAATACACTTACTTATCTCATTTGATGTTCATGTAGTACTAAAATTGGCATCTGTAACACAGTATATCTGTAGAAAATACACATGTCTTCCTAGGAATCTCTTCCATAGGATTTTTAACATGCCAGAAACTATTTGTATGCATATGAATATGCATAAGTACATATTTATATGTGGGCTGGGACATATTCTTGTGTGAGTACCATTTGAATGTGTTCATGTAATTTTGGAGGTGTGAAGTTGGCATCAAATATCTTCCTTAATTGCTTAACACCTCTCTTTCTCTCACTTTCTCTCTCTCTCTCTCTCTCTCTCTCTCTCTCTCTCTTTCTCTTTCTTTTTTTTCTGATGCAGGATAATGGACTGAACCTGGAGTTGTCAGTAACAGCTAGTCTAGCTACCAGCTTGCCTGGGTAGTATTGTATCCCTGCCTCTGGAGCACTGGGGTTAAAGGAAGCTGTCCTGCTTTTACACATGTTCTAGAGACCTGAACATCAGTTCCCCATGCTGGTGGAAACTTCATTGAGCAAACTTGTAAGCTCAGAAACAATAATATAAAATAAATTAAGGTATACCATTCAGGTATATAATATGGATGGTGGTGTAGACTTTGTTTAGAAGAATGGAATTTCTGTAATTTGGAATAATAATGGATTACAATTCTTAGAAACAGGATCTTAGTTTCCTCTTTGAGTATTTGAACCTCATCGACTCCCAAGTTTCCTTTGAGTTACTTAGGAACTGTTTGGTCCATTTGTCCTTATATAAGCTAGGAGAGCTTCCATAATAGTCCAAATGTTATGTCAATACGGTGAATCTATACTTCATGAATTATGTACTTTTCAAAGAGAATTCATTCCTGTTCAGCACAGGAGAAAACATAAAGTGAGTAACTTTTACCCAGTAGTTCTTAAATTTTCGAACCATGACTTTACACCTTTTCTTACAGATTGTATGCCTTATAAATAAAAATAATTAACAAAAGTGTCACCTCAATAATTTCTAGAATGTGTTTTTACGAAAAAAATTCTCTATTACAAATTCTGGAATTGTTTTTGAATCCTCAAATAATATCTAAAATTACAAATGTGCAAACAATCCAAAATTCAGAATACTAAATTACATTTCCTGGTTATATGAGTTCATACCATAGGGTGTCAATATCAATTTACACTTAAAATCATATGCTTGGAGGCTGGAGTATAGTTCATTTGGCAGAGTTTTTATCTAGCATGCTTATAGCCCTAGGCTTAATTTCCAGATCCCCAGAACCACATAAATCAGGCATGCTGACTCACAACTCAAATCCAAGTACCACAGAAGTAAAGTCAGAAGTCCAAAGATATTCTCAGCTAGAGAGTAAGTTTGAGTTTGAGTTCAGCCTAGGCCACATAAAAACCTGCCTACAGATTAAAATCAAACAACAACCAACCAACAAGCCAACAACAAATAAAAATAAACCATCACTACCAACAAAACCCAGAAACGTCTCTGCCATTATATAAAAGAAAATAACTGTAGCTATGCAAACTTGAGCTGCAAGTGTATGTTTCCTTTTACTATGGAAGTCTATCTTGCATGTCATCATCAGCTTTGCTACAAGGTCATAGTTCCCCTGATGACCTAGGTGGAGGTCATTTATCTATATAATTATCTACATATATCACAAATCTATTTTGCAACCAATTGTTAAATATGCCTGATATTCTGTATCCACTTTTTTTTTTAATAGTGGATGTTTTCTTCTTGTCCATATTCATTTTAAGATTTAAAAATTTATTGTATTATAGTCATATTTACATGGAGTCATTTATCCTAATATTGTCAACTAAGGCATTTACCTTCCTTCTTCATCCTTTTTCATAACAATAAAGAAAATTATTCACTGGTAAGTGAACATATGGTCATCAGAATAATATGTGTTATATACAGCAAAATTTTAGAGTGGAATGTGTTATTATCAATAGCTGCAAAGCGCTGCACACAGATGCAGTTCAGGCAGACATTCTCCTAAGTTAGTCTGATAACTTCTGACATGATTTCTGCTGCAGAAGACTGAGATCAGTGTATTTTACTTCATCTATGGAATTTCAAAATACAAATGAAAAAGTAATATAAAATCCTTTCCGCTTGAGAGTCTGCAAACTTCAATTCAGATATCTCTAGCAGATTGTCTATGATATTCACACAAAAATTATCACAAGAAAGCTAGCTTCTAGGCACTGCTGGAGAAAGGTCTTAGTTAAAACTGGCAGGGTTCTTAATGATTTGGTGATGCAAAGAGTGGGATTGATTGCATCTAAAATTACTAAATTAATGGCTACCTTATATGGCTCTTTTAAATTTCCCTAACAACATTTTTGATGATCTATCTGTAAGATTAGTGTTCCTAAGGAGCAATACACTCTATAACTGTCAAGAATAACTTTGTTAAATTCAGCACCTGCTCTAATGCTTGTAAGCTCTCTACACCAACCTCATAGGCGTCATACACAAACTATAGTGACCTCTATCTTGAATTAAATAACTTTTACATAATCTTTTGATGCCAGGATTCTCATGTATTAATAGACAAATTTTGAGTTTGTTAATTCATTCAATCAACAATGCACTTAATGGCTATGTGCCAAATTAGATGCCCTGGATTCATGAAGATAGGTGATTCAAATCCAATGCAGAGTTTCAAAATAAATGATTTTCCTCAGGAAGATGATGTCTATGAATCATCCAAGCCCCATGTTCTACAGGAATAATGGGGAACTATGAAGACAGAATTTCTCTACCACTGAAGTGGAATGATTTAATAAGCAACTGGACAAATCAAAGATGTAACAAGAAGAGAGAGTAAAAGGTCAAAAAGATTTAAAAATGAGTAGAAATAAGCAAGGGAGAGAGAAGCAGGAGAAAGTCAGGATATAGATAATAATTTGTTGCTAGCGAGAACATGTTGGTGTATAAAATAGAGAATATCAAAACCTGGATTTATTTGGAAAACTGCAGGCTAGAAAAGGTGACTGATAAGAACCAGGAGGCAGCACTCTGCCAGGAAAGCCAGTTCCAGAAGCTCAGCCAGTGCTCTGGAGCAGTGAGGGGCTCTCTAGCTTAGTTAGACTCTTGCACTTCATTTAGACCACAGAAGTCTTGGGAGATTTTAAAAGAACAGACCACACAAGTTTAAACTGGAAAACTCCAAGAATTTCTTTGATAGAAATACTGTAAATATACTATAGGCTAATGGAATCTGAAGCTTAGAGAAACTAAAGAGGAAATTGAAAAATCCCAAATGCTTTCTGAGGGGCTAATTATGAAGAACCAGTATATTGTAATACTCCACGTAATTTGCCATCTATTAAAGTGTTTGTTTTTTCAAGACAATAATCTCTTGAAAGTATGTATAAAGACAGTCATCGACCTTTCTGAGTAAAGTAAGGTGAGTACAAAATATATTTGCCATTTGGCTGCTAAACTCCTGCTCTGGACCATCATATGTTACCATTCTCATGACAAAAGCCTAATAATAAAGAGCCTTAAAAACCAAAGATTCAAGAATATGCGAAGAAGACTGATTCCTGGCCTCCAGGCTTGTAGCACTATTGTCCCAGAAAGAAAATCATAACACAAGGCATAGTTTAGGCATTAGAAGCCAGGTATTGGCATGTATTTGAGCTCTACTTAACAAGAGTATGTAGGTTCACAACAAAATAAATCCACAGAAGACTAGCCCCCACCTATCTTTATAGTAAGAGCAGACTGCTTACTTTCTAATCACGTTACTAGGTTCACAAGTCTTGGTCTCTTTCCCCATGACTTTGTGCTTGGCCTCATGGGGAAGGCCTGCAATCCCAACCACTCAGAGGCTTAGACAGAGGATCACAGATTCAAGGCCAACCTGAGCTATACATAGCAAGACTAGTCCTTGTAACTCAGGAGATTCCCTGCTTAGCATATGTAAGGCTATGATTGCTTTCCTAACTGCCACAGCCTAAAAGTGAATTTGGTCAGAGGATCTTAGCACTGAATTTCGACCATGATCTTGCCTTTCTCTTAAACCACTTTTAATGCTATTTGGTTTGAAGATGTTAGGGATCATACCCAGAGTACACCCCCAAACCCACCCTGACCGAGCCACACCTCTAACTGTTTGTCTTTTCTTTTGATCTGACCTGTCTATTTCAAAAATTGTTATTGACTCAAATTTTTCATTTTTCAGGTTCAAGAGATGACTTAGCAGGTGAAGTGCTTTACTGAGCAATCAGAAAGACCTGAGTTCTGATCCCTAGCATGCATGTAAATGCATGACAAGATAGAATGCTTCTGAAGCTCCAGTCTTGGGATAGCTGAAACAAACATGTAATCAGTGAGTTTATTCAGATAGGCAAGTTGTAAGTTAATGAAAAAAAATACTGTCTAGAAAACTAAGTTGGAGAGCAACAGATGAAGATATCAAAATCTTACCTCTGGAGTCCACAGGTGGACAAACAGGTGCATACACCACACACAAACCAAAAAATAAAAATACATTTTCTCTATCCTTATTTAGCATATATATATATATATATATATATATATATATATATACACACACATACACATATATGTATGTATATATATGTATGTATGTATATGCATATATACACACATAAATATATATATGCACATATATGTATATGACACACATACTAAATTTAGTTGTCTGGAATTCTTTTATAAGGATGTTTCTTAGTAAATAGCTAGATTTCACAACTCAGTGTATGAGGAAACATCAAATGAATTCACTAGGACCGGCACCTTGGTGCATGCCTTTCCCCTCAGTGCTCAGGGCACAGAGAGAGGTCTGATCTACTTAGAAAAGTCTACACCAGCTGAGGTTATGCACTGAAACCCTGTCTTCAAACACACAAAGTAAAACTAAAAGGAAATAAAAATCTAAGGGAAAGTATTATTCATCCATTTTGTATTCTGTCTATAGTCTGGGTAGCAACTGATCACCTTTAACAACCATAAATCAATTTAGCATGACAAGCTAATGCTTGTCTGCTCACTCGGTGACTGTGGCATGTTGCGGTAGTGCCCTTTCTTTTCTATAAGGCTCCCACTTCTAAACAAGATTCTAGGATTTTCAGCATAAAACATAGAGGAATACTTCTGTTGCCCATTGTAGACTAGGATCAGATTCCAAGCAATTGCAGTCTCTAGCATTACCTTATCAAGCTGCTCAGTAAACAGTGCAAATGGATGGATTGATGGCTGGAATTGGCATAAACATGTATGCTAAGTTCCAACAGGAAGTCGTGAAATTTCTTTTCTTGAAATCTTTTTATCTCTTTATTCATCATATTCCAGTATGGTCTGTCTACCTACAAACAACTTTACACTGAGATTACTTTTTTAATTATTTTTATTTTTTTACAATCTAGTCATGACCTGCCTCCTGGCCTGCCCTCCCACAGTTCCTCATCCTAATCCTCTTCCCCTTGTATCCAAGTGGATGTCCACAATTTATTAAAATCTATTTTAAATTTATATTTGCTTAAAGTTTCAACCTTAATATTCAGCAGGACATTTTCAGGCTTTTGTAAATGGGACTTTCACAATGAACCACAATGGAGCCGCCTCTCTCAGCTCTGCTTGCTCATGCCACAAGCCCTTTTCACCTCATCACTCCCCTCATTCCATCCAACTTAATGGCTTTCACAGAACCACCCCCTCTCTTTCCAGACTTGCAGCTTCCTCCTTGCCTAGTGCGATCAATAGCACTTCTCTACAAAGGCCTCAGGAAGTAGACTTGCTGAAGTCTAATAGACTCATCAGATATGGCTCTCAAATGTTAAATGCCACACTGACATTCAAAAATTCATCGCGGATCTCATGTCGAGGAAAATGAAGCCATGGCTCTTAGAGTTCAACAAAGCTCCTTCCTCTGTGTAGACAGGATGTGAAAGCTGACTGCTTCCAGACATCACTTTCAATTCTTGAAACCAGAGTACACAGTGAGGTTCAGTGATGAGTCACGGTGATTCCTGTTCCTCTGAAATAATCCACAGTTGGATTTCAACGTGATCCCAAGTACTACATGTACAAATGTATGCAGTGACCAGATCACTATGTGCTCACAACTGTTTATCAGGAATTAGGGTCACAGCACTCAGAAAAATAGTGATCTCACAGAGACCGTGACAGTACACATGGGTCCTGTACAGGCACCCAACACTCAGAGGAGGAAGTGGATAAGATCTCCCACCCCTAAACAAGAAGCTATCTACAATTAAAACCTCCTTGCAACGAAAAACGCAGTTTCCTTTGGTGGAGCCACATTTGACATATCAATTATACCCAACACAGAAAGAACTACATAGTATCTTTCTGCAGGCTTTTGTCTGATACTGCCTCAGTTGGACAGTTTGGAGTTTTTGTTTGTCTGTTTGTTTTATTTTGGTTGGTTGTTTTTTTGTTTTTGTTGTTGTTGTTGTTGTTTTTCTTGTCTTACTCGTCTTTTCTTAAGTTTGTGTTTTTATAGATTTTGTGAGGCAGAATGTGTGTGTGTGTATGCCTCTGCTTGCTTCTCTGTGTGTATTTTTTTGTTGTATTGTTTGCTTTCTAAAAAGAGAGAGACAAAACGGATTGAAGTATAATGAGTGAGGATGGAGGAAGGATCTGGAAAGAGTTGGAGGAGAGGACTCAGAATATATTGTATAAAAAAGATTTTATTGTATAGAAAAGATTTTTAAATCTTTAAAAGTGAAAAAAAATAAAGAGAAGCACAGAAAAAACAGCGCCTTCAAAGAGTGGAATAGTGAAGCAGTAACAATTGTATTCTGACTTAAAAGTTACCTTGACATATATTCTTTTCTGTCATTTAAGATAGGAAATTTGTGCAACTGATAAGCATTTTTGTTTTCCTGACAATAACTCCCACGAAAAAGGGAACTACAAAGACAGAACAGTCATATTCATCCTTGTCCTCAGCATACCTAGTGTATGCTGGAGTTTATTTTAGTTACACTCAGCACGTATTTGCTAAAACATGGAGTTAAGCTTGAAAACAGAGTATCTGTGTAAGTCAAGGCTAAAGAGTTTACTAGTGTAGCTTACGAGCATTATCTGAGTGGCCCAACAATGCTTGTTTCCTGATGGAAAGGCCATAGAATCTTAGTTGTTCAGTCCAATAGACTGGATGTCTCAGCAACCCCAGTCTGGTATTGGAGTCCCAGAGAATTTCTAGAGAGATCTCAGTCTTTAGTCTATCTTGGATTCAAGAAGTGGATTCTAATAGAGGCAACTGAATGCCTCAGCAGCAGAGTAAATGAACTTGCCAGAAAGCAGGCAACATGCAGAAGATTCCTTCCCCCATTCTATTCTGTGTGCTGCCAGCAAGAGGTGTGGCCCAGATTTGTACAATAGAGCAGTTTAGTCTTCTCAGCTCTCTCAAATGTCCCATCACAGAAGTAGCCAGATGCTTGGATTGTAATTGATTCCAGATGTTGTCAAGTTGACAGCAGGATTATGCATCAGAAGTCCACCCCTTACCAATGTGACACAGGTATGTTTTTTCATGCCATGTTTAATTTCTAAATATAATACCAGGAATAAGGTATTTCTGTGACAAACCAGGACATTTGGTATCGGGATTTGTTTTGAATTTTGTTTGTGGTTGTTTTGTTTTGATTTAAATGTCAGTGGTTGACTGTTACAAGCAGTGCTTATTGGGTCATCATAATAGGAGATTGGAAGAGAATGGTTCTAAAAGCCAAGAAGACTATGCAGGTCCTTCACCTGAGGTGTTGGAGGCGAGTAATATTAGCAACTGGGATGGAGGTACTATGGCTGCCTTCTGTCTTTCTCCTAAGACAGACAAGCCTGTTGGGTTTCAGGATATTGAGATTGTACCCAGAGAGTCCCAATCACATCCTTCCATGTCTTCTTCATTCACAGTTCAACTACTCTTCATCCCTGAGAATCTAACTGCAGTATAACCCCATCTTGAAGAGGAAACCAGTTTTGTATGACATATCTACTTGTCCTGTAAAAGGGCTGGGCAGCCATACAGAATGCTCATTGTCAAAGTGAAGTTTTAATTTTTCCTTGAGCAAAATCATATTCAAAGGCTTCTTGAAGAGTTTAATGAGTGAGGCTGATGCTGGGAACTTCCAAAGAGGATCACGGGGGAGGATGTTCTGACAGGAAGCCTACAGTTCTCAACTCATGCCTCTCTCTGCTTCATTCCCTCCCTAGTGCTTCACCTTATAGGACTCCAGGTCACCATGGTGACACCATATAAAAATCTATTATCCAAACTCTCAAACTAAAGCCATGTTTCCCCTCACAGGCTTACATTTCCCAGAAATCAAAATCTCAAGCTACAGGCATCAACTGCCTAGGCAGGATATCAAGCGTGTCAAATGTACCAATTAGCCTCTTCAAGGAGTTCTGTGAAAGCAACCTTCTCCTTGACTTAGCCAAGGAAGAAAGTGAAGATAGAAATAAGACAGGGACTTTGAGTTTCTTCAAGGCTAAGTCCTTTGATTGTAGCACTCAGGGCAAACACTAACCTCAGCTATTAAAAGTAATAGTGCAGAAATGGACACTAGGAACCACATACTGCCAGAAAACTTTCTTTTGTACAATGTTTCTTTTGTTCTATATACAGTCTTGGTTTGTTCGCTCTGATAATTCTTTAACTGCAGCCTGAATCAGGGCTTGGTATGAGCCCAAGGAAAATGGACTCTAATTCAGCCATTCCTTCAAAGATTCCTTATTGAGTCTTACTTGTATATTCTTTCATAATTCAATTACATATATTTTGATCATGTTTCTCCCACTTTATGCTCTCACCCCCCTTTTGCTTCCCCTGAACACCATTTTTACCAAAACCCCTCTTAATTTCATGCTTTTATGTATCTTGTTTGTGGTCCACTGGATTTAATTAGAGTTGGCTGTATAAGCATCTGTGGGAGTTATTTGAGCAAGGGCATCATATAGGGTTCTATCACTGAAGAATATTACACTCTGACCCCCAGAAAAGATTAAATGCAATAGTGTCTTAGTGAGAGCTGAAGTATTTGTCCCCATATTCCCTCAATGATGAAATATTGATGGGCCCAATATATTAAGATCTTGGCTTAGGTAGCCACTGTACTGTAAGTTCATGGCATAACAGCCATGTCATGTTCAGAAGATAATCATTCCATTTCTTAAGTTTCTACAAATACAATATTCTAGAATAAATGAATCAAGAAGGGAAATAACAACTATTCAACTTAAAGAGTGTAAGTTCCTAGTTTTCAGGGCATGAAAGCTGATATTAACATTAGCCATAAAATCTGATAATATACAAGAAGATGCTATTTTGGGGAGAGGTTAGTTGGTCAGGGAAAGCTGACTAACTACTTATTGAGTTTGTGCTATTTTCAGGGTGTTTATACAACTGAGGTAACTGACATTGGATCCATCCTCCTGCCCTTCTGGGTTTGTCATGTTTATCCACAATGTTGCAGTGGTTCATCTGCTTTGTATCAGTGAGTCTCACCTCTCAGATTGAGCAAACTGTGTGGAGTCCATTCTATTGGAAGAAAAAGGATATGCTAAGCCTTGCTCTCTCTCTCTCTCTCTCTCTCTCTCTCTCTCTCTCTCTCTCTCTCTCTCTCTCTCTCTCTCTCTCTCTGAGTATGAACATAGGATTAAGTTTAGAATTGGTTCAACTGAGTATAGGTTCATCTCACTACTTGAGTTACTGTTCTGTTTTTATAAAGAACAGCATGACCCAGGTAGCTTATAAGAAAAATAAAATTAACTGAGGGCTTGTTTTCAGTTTCAGAGGGTGAATGTATGAGCAAAAGTCATATTGAAAGTCTAAACCTGAAGGAAAGATGTATATTTCTGTAGATTGTCCCAATGAAAAGATGCCGAAGGCTAGTCAAAGACTAGCTAGATCAGCTCTTGGTATTTGTGTAGAAGACAGTCTGCTTTTCATACCCTCAGTGACTCATAATAGAAAGCTCTATCTCTGAGCCTATCTCTGTGTCTCTCTCTATGTCTCTGTCTGTCTCTGTCTGTCTGTCTGTCTCTGTCTGTCTGTCTGTCTGTCTGTCTGTCTGTCTGTCTGTCTCTCTCTCTCTCTCTCTCTCTCTCTCTCTCTCTCTCTCTCTCGTGTGTGTGTGTGTGTGTGTGTGTGTGTGTGTGTGTGTGTGCTCATGTGTGGGCTATACAGAGAAAAGACCTGATTGGTCCTTGCAACATGAGAAAAAGAATGAAACAAAGAGGTAGCTCAGGATAAATCCCATAATGCAACCTGGCTGAATCCTAAATCTTGACATATCAGAAGCATAAATTTAAAATATAAGTCAAAATGGGAAAACTCATGAGAAGCATGGGAGAGCTTGGAGGTGTGAATGGAACAGACAGAATGAATATCACACATAATGTCTGCAGATATATGATACCTTTTCACAGGACAAAATATGTAGTTTCTTTTATTTTGAAGAAAGCTAAAGTTTTATTTTTAAATATTATCAAGAACACACTATTTGTTTCCAAATAGAAAGTCTTATTGATTCAAGCAACATACTTATTTATTAAATGTGTAAATCATATTCCCAATCTTTAATGTCTTTTAGTGAACAAAGCCTGTAACTACTCAGATCTACTTTATTATAACATAAGATTCATTTGCCAAGCAAAATACCTTTGCCATGTAAATTAGAATTCTGCATGTGTTTGACACACCACACCAACTGAGTGTGGAAGCTTGAAGGCTGATTCCACTCCACACAGAGTATAGTGTAACATACCTTCTCAGCATCAAGGTCTTTTCACATCTCTTTGAGAATGGCTTATAGATGACAGATGGAGGGGAACATGTGTCTCTGCTTTTCATTTTTAGAAGGTACAGGGTGACCTCGGGTTCTCTAGACTGCCAAGCACATTGGGAATAGGTGCTGGCTCCCACCATTTGCATTTCCACAGGAACTGTCCTTTCCTCTAGTGTGTTGGCAGCAATCCAGGGCAATGCCTGGTTTTTACACACTGACGTTTTTGTGGTGTTGAGAATAATTGGCTTGAAGTTTGGAAGATTTATCTCTGTTTCATGCCTCTGGCACCCAAATTTGTGCTTTTGTTGAACTCCATCCATCCAGTTATTCCTGTTGGACTCCTGTCCCCTTAAAGCTCTAAGACATGAAAAGACAAGAGCTGCCTTTGTTTACATAAAATGTCAGTGGTTTTTTTTTAATTTTTAATTTTTAATTTTATTTTATTTTTTATTTTTTGGTCTTTTCCATCCAACCAGATTTTGGATGAAAATGTTCGTTTTTATTCATCGCCTTCATTAGTTCACAAGAATTAAAAAACAAGACTTTAAAATAGCACATTCTATTCACATATCATTTATAGACAGACACCATATTACTATGAGTGGATTCAGGAAAGCAGCTGTGCTGCATTTACTAAACTTTTGAGTCTGAAGTCCTGCTTGTATTTTCCTTCAATTACCCTGGATATTTCAGGTTAAGGTAGAAGCATTTTAAACTTTCCAGAGGACAGAAGTACACCATCACCTTAATAGCTAATCATTCTCTTACCCACAGTGCTATAGCTTCCAGGCCTACAAATTGAATCTTGAGTGCTGATTGTTTTTCTACAGATAATTTCTTTCTTTGTGTTTAGTTTATCATTGGAAAGAAAGCAAGTAAAAAACTATAGTGATGCCTGGCAGTAGTGGTGCATGCCTTTAATCCCAGCAAAGAGGGAGGCAGAGGCAGGTAGATTTCTGAGTTCAAGGTCAGCCTGGTCTACAGAGTGAGTTCCAGAATAGCTAGGGCTACACAGAGAAACCCTGTCTAGAAAAACAAAACAAAACAAAACACAAAACAAAAACAAACAAACAAAAAAAGAACTATAGTGAATCCCTCCAGTTTTCTGAAGACTATATAGGATATAATATGTAGGAGAATATGTTTTCATCATATGTATTAAATTTTTAATCTCTTATTGAATGCACAGTAATACACACTGGGGGAATAGCCATTCCAACACTCCTATTTAATTGAATTCTATACTCATGTCTGTAATACACTTCAGTCACAGTTATCATAAGGAAAGGTAAGGAGCGTTGAGCGTAAAGCAACTAGGAATGATCCAAAACCTGCTGTGGACTTTAAGGGAAACAGACGAGTGTAGACAGTACTCAAGCCTGGCTTCATAGCTCATCAATGGAGTGCCTTCAGGAAAAATGACTGTCAAAATGCATGAAATTAATTAAGTGAAATCACTGAAGTCTGTCTTATGGTTTTAATATGAGGGGAATGTGTCTTGTCATAGTTCAGGTTGACATTATTATACTCAAGGATGTATCAGATCTTTTGGACTTAAACAATATGGGGAAAAAGAAGAAACCACGCAGACCCATTTCTATCTATGCTTAGGTAGTAGAGCATCAACATATATTGTGACCATTAACTATAAGTATTTTATTTTACAGGTTAGCTTTCCCACATCAATTTAAAAGTGATTAAAAGTCCCACTGTGGGGACTTTCATGAATTATATTAAAAATATTAAGCATTTTGTTACACTTTGAAAAAATCAAAATTATATAATCCAAGGGAACCCTTTTAATTTAATTTAATAAAAGATGTGTGAAATTAATTTATTTCCCTTCTCTAGCCTTCTCTCATCTTTTATTTTCTGTATTAATCCATAACACAAATGCATTCCTACATATATTTACACTGTTGGATATAAAGATAATGGACACTTTCAAAGGTCTTAGGTGATCCAACATTTCCTGTTATTACTTTAAATAGTAAAGATATTTGCAAATGTATCTAATGTAATCCAAGTGTGAGTGTTTAACACTCTATAAGGATAAAGGGGCTCATATAAACAAGCCTCCGCAATTTGCGGCTTATCTCATATGTGTTCCTATTTTTTTCACTTGGAGGTATAATTTTGGGCAAAGACATATAGGAGAGCATGGTTGCCCACCACCAATTCCAAGGATTGCATAGGAAGCAGTTTAGTCGGTATAACCGAGGCTGCAGAAAGCTGTCTTGCCTCAAACGTGCCTATTCTCTTTAAAAGCTAATTATAGTTTAGGCTTTTAGTTTAATCAGTGTGTGTGTGTGTGTGTGTGTGTGTGTGTCTGTGTGTGTGTGTGTGTATGT
>NW_022196906.1:6671161-6713456 GCF_008632895.1 Mastomys coucha
GTAAGCTATGCTATATTGTCAGCCTTTAGAAACTTAACACATAGTTCCCCTCTTGTCGCTAGGAAGGGAAGGCTTACCAACATATTGACATTAATTAGACCAGTGAGACTTGAATATTTTAGTCTAGATACCTGGAGCATAATGAAGTTAGTGTTTAACTTACCAAGTACAAGATAATTGGTTACAGTAGCAATATGAAATAGTACAGAAATAGAGCTTTAATTAGAGACTATAAAAAGAAAGAAGGCTAAACCTATACTAAAATATTCAGGTTAACTAGTGCTTCTGAGATAAGGAAAAATCAAAACAAAGGGAGTAGTAATGTTCTTGTGTATGAGAATGATTAAGAGATAGTATGAGTTCCAGATACTCCCTGTGAGATAGCTAAACACCCAAGGAATTTCCAGTATTTATAGTGTCATCCCAAGGAACTAAAGAAGTTATCTCAAGAAAATGCAATTATACAAAACTCAATTTCTATCAAAGCCCATAAGTTCAGCAGAGATGGCCACTTATATAATATATTAGTCAGGGTTCTTTAAAAAGAATAGCATTTATAGAATAGTGACATGCACATAAGGAAACTTATTAGATTGGCTACCTACAGGATGCTACCCTGCTAGACAAACAGTGGCCAACTCACCCCAGAGAGACTACGAATCTAGTAGGCATCTATATACCAGGGCTGGATGCCTCAGAAGTCATAATCTGACACCCAAGGCTGGGGTGATTCTTAGAGGTCTGCTGACCCACATCTATATTGGAAACCCAAATAAATTGGCTCTAATATTGGTAAAGAAACGGGACATATGATCTTGCCAGTGAGAGTGAAGACAAATAGGCCAAAGTCAAAGCTCTCTTCTTCCATGTTATTTTATTTGGGTTCCTACCACAAAATATCACCATATTTATAGGAGGGTCTTCCCACTTCAACTATGTTAATCAAGGGAATTCCTCAAAGGATGCCCAGCAGTTTGTGTATTACTTAATTCCAGATGCAGTCAAGTTAAAAACCAAGATTAGCTACCACAACCAAGGGAGAATGTATTTTTAACTTGTCCCTAGAGGGGGATATGATCAATCAATTTAAAAGAAGGAGAGTAGCTACATTTATCAGTTAGTTTATTGGTCATTTTAAAAGGAAGATATTTAAAGCATTAAAAAGACATCATTAAATTTTTGTAATCTTTCTTGGTTGATAGCTTCTGTTTGTTTTCACTATGATAACACTAGCATGACCCACAGTCAGTTTGAGGAAGTGTTAGACTGCTTTTTATTAACAGACATGGCCCTTTCCTAGCTCTTGGGTTCTGTGGCACTTGTGATTCTCTCCCTCTCCCTCTCTGTCCCTCTCCCTCTCTGCCCCTCCCCCTCTCCCTTCCCGTCCCCATCACCCCTTCTCCTTTCTCTCTCTTCTTTCTTTCCCCACTTTACATGTTTAGATGTGTTTATGTGTGTGTATGTATCAGAATGTTTATTCATATATCTCTCTACATATCTTATATCTACCAGCTAAGTAGCTATCATCTATCTACCTACTACCTATATATCTATTATGAGCTATTATGTATCTGTTATCTATATCTATCTATTGATATCTATATCTATATATATATGTATAAATCACACAAACACAAAGACATATACAGATGCATCACAATTCTCATATTCTCATGCACAAATATACAGAGAAGAGAGAACCCACTTTAGCATTAGCATTGCCTTCATTGTGTCTTCAATGTGTTCAGAATGTCAGCCACATACCTTAGTGCACAATTTGGAAATTATTTGACATGGTCTCACTTTCTTTTTTGGAGCCAGAACCATCCTATTCTCTTCTTATAATATATGTTAACAGTTCCCTAATAGTTGCATGCATGGCATACCAGTTCTCAGTGACTGGCTTCTGTTTCCCTTCCTCCTACCCATTATTCTGTGTTCTTTCCATGCAATTGCTCTGACCTCTGGCCATATAGTAGAGTACTCACAAGTAGAAACCATTTCTTTATATTCAAAAGCTTTCTTACCTGAGGACCCCTTTTCTTGAAGCCTCTTTGCATTCTCAATCTCAACCTCTTGGAAACCTTCCCAAATGTCAATTCATTTCTGAACTATCCCTATGCATTTTCCTATAAAGCCCAAATAAATATTTTTCCCATTTGATTCCCACAAATCTCATATGCTACCAAGACACAGGGTTCTGTCTACTATTAACTTTAGTTTGGGTTTTAGTTTGTGCTCTTTATTAAAAGAGCAAAAATTAGTTTTAATGACTACCTATGCATGTACTTACATTAATCATAATGTCTTACATGCTTAGACACAAAGAAATACAATTTTAAATACATGAATGTAATTTTATTTTATTTTTTTACCTACTTGCTCTAGCAAGAGCTTTCATAAACATTACTGAGAAGCATTTAAAAGAAGGGTTGGTATCTTTGAGTGATTCTTAATTCCAAAGAAATCTTTCACCTCTGAGAATGAATTTAATTTCAAAATTTTTTCTGCATGATTTCTGCTATATAAAGGAATTCTATTCTGAATTTGTCAACATGATTTTTTTAATGATAGATGAGTGTTGATTTACTGTACATATGAAATAATCACATGGTTTTATTCTTAATTTAATATGTGCATGTTTATACTACTTTATTGTGTAATTACAATGAGGAAGTATTGTAAAACTCTTCTAGCCTTCTTGTAGGATGATAACTTGTGAGTGAGGAGATTCCAGATTATGTTATATAAACCTGTATTTTCAAATATAAATTTACTGGAGCAGCTTATCTTTGTTGTTCATGATTTTTATCTTGAAACAAGATCAGCTATAGCTCAAATTGGGCTTGAACTTGTGTAACCAGTGTTGATCTTGATCATTGACCATAGAATTACAATTTGTAGGAAGACATATCAAAACAAGCTACATAATATAAAGCTATATTAATGAGTTTGATTTATGAACTGGTACTCAGACTGATGGCCAACCTTCAATAGAAGAGAGACTGCACATTCTCAATAGCATCAGAGCAATATAACAGAGACTGATTTGGGCCCCAGAATATGACTTGGAAGTTTGTGTTCTTTTCAGTTCTTCCACCACTCCTGTTCTGAATACACGTTATAAATATCCAAAGTGGACAGCAGAATGAATCTAAGAATTTACTAGCATTTGTTTTGAAATTTAATATCCTAATTCCATTTATTTTCCCTCCATACAAAAGGAGAAAACTATCTGTAAAAATACAGGGACATAGGATATGGTTTAAGTTTATATAAATAGCTTATATATAAACTAAACACATTTTTATCACCTGGTTCATTAAACAGTAGTTAATTTCCAGATACTTAATTACTACCTTTTTGAAAATTAATTGATATGTCTCTATTTTGAATATCCTCAGATATTTTCCTCTGGTTTCTTTTTTTGGCTTCCAAAAATAATGCATTTTTTTTGAGTATTTGTATATTTCAAGGTAGATATTTATTTAGTCAGTTCACAATCCTAAACGTGTCTTCTAATACCTTTTCATTGCAGCAAATGCAACTATGTCCTTCTTTAGGTACACTTCCAGACAGATACCAGTGGCATCCATCTATTCATAAGTAGGCCATCTTGTTATGCCCCAAGAAAATTATATATCAAGCTCAGAATAAAACAATGATGGTTTGTAGCTTAGAAATGGTTTCATCTTATCAGATCATGGCTGTAATAACCCATTTAGCTAAGTCATTGTCAACATGAGGACTACAAAATATCTCCTGTAAATGGTTACACTATTCATTCATCAGGGGCCCAAGATAATTAAGCCATCTATCAATGCTGATGCTGGCTGGGATATTTGAGGTTTCTTCTTGTCCTGACCTTGGTGTGTCAGATGCTCAGATATAGGCTGTGATGGATCTGGAAATAGTCCTCACTCCAGGCTACAACAGCCTGGAGTGCACCTAGTGAGAGTAGTATATTTATCATTTGGCTTTCAATCATCTTGATTTTCTTCCACAATATGACACTTTTGTCCCAACACTCGGGCTGAGTTTGTTATTTCTTGTTTATGTCCCTGAAGTCCTTTCCTGTTGCGTCTGGTGTGGTCCTTGATGTCTATATCATTTGTTACAGAGGTTTATCTTCTTTTGCCTACCTGAGTGATTTCTTCAGAATGTCTTATGCAGTTTTGTCTCTCTTTACCTAACCTCACAACTGCCATAGGAAAATAGATAACTTATAAATCATTGTAGGCAATTAAATATCTTCCTCACGGCCTTCTTTTGAGATTTTTTTAAAATTTTACTTCATTATACATGACTGGGGCTGTGTATGAGAATGCACACATGAATGTAGTAACTGGGTGTATTATTTAATATTCTATTGCTATTAAGAGACACTATAGCCAAGGCACTTCTTATAAAGGAATTTAACTGAGGGCTAACTTACAGTTCAAGAAGCTTAGTTCATCTCAGGCAAGGAGTTGAAGAAGCGATTGAACATTATGTCCAGATCTGCAGGTCAAGACAAAGAAATGGGATTTGGAAACCTCAAAGCCTACTTCCAGTAAGACACTTCATCCACCAAGGCGATAACACCTCCTAATTCTTTTAATTCTTTCAAATAGTTCTGTTCCTTGGTGAATAAGAATTTAAATACATAAAGATACAGGAGAAAGTCTTATTGAAATCACCACATGGAGGAAGTCAAAAAGAGAGAGTTGAGGACCCTAGAGCTTGGTTAAAGACCATTATGAACCACCTCACTTGTGGATGCTGGGAACCAAGCCCCAGTTCTCTGGAAGTGCAGTATACACTGTTAACTGCTGAGTCATCTCTGTAGACTCTTTTTGTTTGTTTGTTTTAATGTAATTTTAGGTAAAATATTTCTAGAAAAGTAATACACTTCAAATTAAAATAGAAAGAAATTTGTGCTATTGAATACTAGCATAAGTCATAAAATACCTCTGAAAGGATGTCATTTCATTGTATTTAAGTAATATAAATATGTCTGGCTGGACCTTGTCATTTTTTGTCAGTTTTCCCAACTGAAAAATAAAATGTTTCACCCATTTTTATGGAAATAAAACTGAGGAAAGTTTATTTTTTTTTAAGTCTCTTTTGATCTACGATGAACTGAGAAAGGGTGTTTTGTGACAAAACATTTGTCTAGCTAGCCCTTAAATCTTTGTCTAGAACTAACTGTCTGTTTCCTTCTGTCAAAATCCACTAAGACGTCCATCTCTGCAAGAGCCTCCATATATGCTTGCAATACCCACCCACTGCCACCTTCCGTAAATGCTAACAATACCCTATCATTACTGCTTACAACTGTAAGTAGTACTCTATTATACTTACAATGCTTTTCCACTACTATTTACCCCTACTAATGATGGATAATCCTCTAGGCTTCTCTTTATTAAGAGTCTTGTTGACTAACCCTTCTTCATTTTCTTCTACTGTGATTTTTCCAGGCAAAACTGAGAAATAATATGTACCTCATATAGTACATTGTAGGGATGGTTTTGATGATAAGGTCCCGTTCCCCAATTGGTTCTTGATCCATCTATGAAGAAGCTAGCAGTCAATGAACTAGGAGGAATAGGTGGGACTTCTAGGTCCCCACAGACAACTGAGCAGATGTAGAAGAGAGAAGAAAGGAGGTTCTGCCATGTTTTGGAGGGAGAAAAACCACCCAGCTATGTGAGACCTTGGGTGGAGCAGTTATAGGCTGCTTCTGCAGGCTGGAGGTTAGGGTGTTGACCTGGGATTGAAGGTGGAAGAGCAACTCAAGATGAGTACAGGTTTAGAGTGCTGAGCTAGCAGTACAGAGAAGGCCAGTCTACTCATAGTAGTTTAGAGGCACTCAGCAGTTCATCTAAGAAGGCAGGTTGAAATTGAAAGTGAACAATGTGTGTGTGTGTGCTTGTGTGTGTGTGTGTGTGTGTGTGTGTGTGTGTGTGTGTGTGCGTGTGTGTGTGTTTCACATGCAGATCCAACATTCTCTGATCAGGTACTGGTAGTACAGCCCATTCTGAGAGTTTAAAGCGGCGTAGCAAAAGCTACATGCAACAGTGTATCAATGACAAATGGAAGTAATCATTTTGCACAAGCCTAGATTTGTGAATCAATGAATTTATTGGGGTTACTTGTAGCAGCATTGGTGACAGATGGCTTATAAAAATATAGGTGATGGGTTTCTAATAAGAACAGGAGTGAGTTGTTCAGCTGCCTCACCAGAAAAAAAAAATTCCAATATGAGTGAAAGCTTACCCATGAAATCAAGGTCCCTGAAGTTGCTTACACAATTTTCAGGTAAGTACATCATTCTCCTATCTCAAAGCTATTATTACTGCTCATATAATCTTGTAGTCTATAGTTTGTCTGGTAACTTTCTTGTAAATTCTTGTAACTTTCTTGGAAGTATGCCTCCACATCTCACCATGAGGGAATGTTTTAGCAAGGAGGAAACAGCTTCACATATTACCTCTAATGGTCCATCTGAGTGATTTTCCACATACTGATTCCCACATAACTCCATGGCTATAATTTGTGAGCTTCATATGCTACACAGAACTGAGCCCAGAACTATACAAACATACTTTCCTTCTATAGCAATGACTCTGAATAAAAATTTATATTCAGCTTTAAGTATTGAGAAGATCCATATCTGGTTTCTCCTTCATAACGACATAGAAAAAGGAACAGTTTTCATTACAATGTTCACTATTGTTGATCTTCTCAGACTAAATTTTTCCCATCATGCATTAATTTGCACTTATCATAATTCACCATTCATTAGTTTCCAAATACTTAGTTATTCTGACCACATCCTTCCTGGTGTTCCTTCTCAGATTCTGTGGAGTACCTCCTGCTAACTCTCCCTACTAACGATGGAGCTGAAAGTTAACTGCCCCTCCCCTTCCTGCCTACAATTGCCTTTGAAAGAATCTCATTCATTTTATAAATCAAAATTTCTTCTGAATCTAAAAATATCAAAAGTTCTACTTCAAACCCCATTACCTCCTAAATATAAATTCATTTACATATTCAATGTCAATGTTGGTTTACAAAAATCACCACGAACTTATTATGTCCAAATCTAAACTCCTGATCTCTTTCTTTCTCCCACCTTTTGATCCTAAAGACTTCACAGACTAGTGTCAAAACTTCTCTTCCAGGTACATGCACAATAATGACAATACCTACACCCACATCTAAGATTAGTAGAGGGTCCTAGTCATGCTTGGGTCATTCCTACCCTCTATTGTCATGTTGTTCTGATTCTGTTACCTTCCATCAGGATTTCTAGACTTTCCTCTAGCACCATCCTCATTGTTCTTCCCCTGCTTCAGCCCTTTCCCAGCACTTATCAGCTCATAGCCATGTTTACTTTCTAATTAGTAAAATTCAGACCTTTACAATAGTATCCAAGTAGATACAATAAAATTCAATAGTAGCCATACTCCCCGGATCTAGCCACTGTGACTTCTGACTTCCACCCTGACTTAATTCCCCCCTCCCCGTGTCTCCCTTTATTTTCATTATACTATTTCCCAAAACCACCATCTGTGCTTGAGCTTAAGAACCTGTACTATCTTTCTTCTACTTGAATGTGTATTCTATCTAAGGAAAGTCCATTAAAACACATGTTCTCTATAACTTACAGAAGGTAAATAATTCAAAAGCTTCAGGAAGTCCCTGAAACTGACCAGATAGATGCAATAGGACCTGAATATGCTTGGTCCATGGAGTAGTACTATTAGGAATTGTTGCCTGGTTTGAGTAAGAGTGGCCTTGTTGGAGGAAATGTATCACTGTGGGGGTGAGCAGATTGACCTTCTTCCTACCACCTGGGAGCTAGTCTTCCCCTAGTGGACTTCAGATGAAGACACAGAACTCTTAATTCCTCCTGCACCTTGTATGCCTGGATGCTGCCGTACTCCCACCTTGATGACAATGGACTAAACCTCTGAACTTTTAAGACAGCCCCAATTAAATGTTGTCCTTAAGCTAGACTTAGGCATCCCCACGCATATGTAGTAGCTTGGTCTTCATGTGGGTCCTGAACAACTAGAATGGGGACTATCCTAAAAGTTGTTGCCTGTTTATGGGATATGCTTCTTGCTGTGCTGCCTTATCTGGCCTCAGTGCAAGAAGTGCCTAGCCCCCTAGACTTGAAGTATAAGGGTAGGGGGATACCTAGTGGGGGGAGGTACCCACTCTTAAGAGAAGGGGAAAGGGGGATGGGGGAAGGTTGTGACCAGGAGTCGGGCAGTGAGTAGGATGGGATGTGAATAAGTAAAAAAAAAAAAAACCAAAATTTAATTTAAAAATGTATTGTCCTTATAAGAGTTGCCTTGGTCATGGTGTCTGTTCACAGCAGCAAAACCCTAAAACACAAGTTGATGCCAGGGCCTGGGCTATTTCTGTGATATGCCTCAATATTCTTTTGTTGATGGAATGTGGATTTAGGTAGTTTTGTAAAGCAGAGGAATGCTTCAAGTGGGGTGTCAATAGGCCATACTAGTTATAAGAAGCATGGAAGACAGGGTTTCTGAGTGTATTTTGAACTTTAAGAATCTAGCTCAAGAGGTTTCAGAGGAGAAAATTTTAATATGTGACCAACAAACTATTTTTGTGATATTTTGGTGAAGAATATGGGTGCTTTTTGCAATCGTCTGAAGAGTCTTCCTGAGGCTAAGGTGAAGAGATTTGACAAAGGAAGTCTCAATGCAGCCTGGTATAAATTCTGTTGTGTGGTCACTAAAGTTCATTTTTATGCTGAGCATTTTAATGAAAAGGAACAACCTGAGTAAGGAAAAATACAAAATGTATGATTGAAAAAGTAAAGTGGCACCAGAAAGTGGAGTGAAACTAAATCCTGTGTTCAAAAGTATTAAATGGAATTAAGGGAATGGTGACCTAGCAGCAAGATCCCTCTCAGCTAAACTTATTGTTTATGCATTTGCTGTTGTAGGAGAGGAAGTTATATCATGATAGGCACTATTAAAAGCTTAGGCTCAGGACTGGTGGTACACACTTTTCATCCCAGGAGACAAAGACAAGCAGATCTTTGAATTCCAGACTAGCCCAGAACAGAACAAGTTGTAGGTGAAGAAAAGCTTAAATCCAGGCACACCTTGAGTACACACCTTTAATCCCAACA
This sequence comes from Mastomys coucha, assembly GCF_008632895.1. Classification (NCBI taxonomy): domain Eukaryota; kingdom Metazoa; phylum Chordata; class Mammalia; order Rodentia; family Muridae; genus Mastomys; species Mastomys coucha. The sequence goes on from NW_022196906.1 coordinate 6,680,316, forward strand.
TTCCTGACACATAGCAGTGCATATCTTGGAGTTCAAAGTCAATCTTGCAGAGCAAGTTCAGGACAGCTAATCTTAGGCAGTGTGAATGATTTAGCAAAGAGAAAAATGGTGATAATGTAAGAGAACAAGTGGGCTATTGTTTTTCCTCTGTGTAGCCCTAGCTGTCCTGGAACTCACTCTGTAGACCAGGCTGGCCTCCTATCAGAAATCCACCTGTCTCTGCCTCCCAAGTGCGGGGATTGAAGGTGTGTACCACCACTGCCTGGCTAAGGGGGCTATTTTCTAGCCCTAGAAAGCAGCAGAACTCAACAGCTTCAGCTATTTAGGTCTGGCTTAAGAATTAAGAATAGAAGGATCAAGTGGATCAGTTGATGCTGGTTGACTGAAGCAAAGAATTTAGCAGTGATTAAGAAGAGACAACATAAATGAATGGAATTATTAACTAATAAAAAAAGAGAGAGACCATCATCACTGAGGTGAAATCCTCTGGGAAGTGTTTTTTGAGAGTATGAAGGAGCTGTTTTCCAGAGATAGTAAGGCTTATACCTCATATTCCAGCTGGAGATGGTAATATATAACAATAACTCATGTTGTACTTGTTTTGAAGGCACCGACAGTTCATGGAGAGCAGAGTGAAGTTGCAGCCACAGTTGTTATTAAGGGCCCAGGACAGAAGAGTTCATGCAGAAAAAGCTGAGGCTTGGCACCATAAAAGGAGAGTATGAGAGGCAATTAGTGACATCTAGTTGCAGTGGAAGATCCCAGGGTATTGGAGATGCCAGTACCATGGGATGACCATCAGGAACAGCAGGAGCAGTGGAGTAGAATCAACTAGACCCTGCAGTGCTATAGCAGACAGAACTGGAAATGTGTGTGATCTAAGCCTTGCTTAGGAGCCCAGAAAAGCAGATATTGTGTATGGATCCCACACATTGGAACAAGATGTGCATTGAAGCTGCCCAAGATACCCAAAGATGTTAAAGATTCCAGAGCCATGGGATACTTGTGGAGGAAAGGTGATAATCAGAAGTAGAACTTGGAGCTATGAAGACTGTTTTGACATAAGACATGGAAATTCAAAGTTTGGAGTTTGCCCAGATGGTTTGCTGTCTTGTATTGGAGATTACAATTAAGTGATTGGGTGAATCTCAGGAAAGACTTTTTGTATTTTTAACGCTGTTGAAACTGCTATAGACTATGGGGACTTTGAAACTTGAACCAAATGTATTTTTTATTATGCTATGGCCTAGTATGGACCCCATAGACTCATATGTTTGAACCTATGGGGTCCAGAGAGTGGAATGCAGTTGCTTGAATACACTTGGCCCAGGAAGTGGCAATATTAGATATGGGGTTGTTGGAGGAAATATGGTGTTGTGGGAGGAAGTGTGTCATGAGACCCTCCTCCTAATTATGTGCGAGCCAGTCTTCTAGTAGCCACCAGATGAATATGTAGAACTCTCAGCTCCTCCTACACCATGCCTGCCTAGACTCTGCCATGTCTTGGTGATAATGGACCGAACCTCTGGCCATGTAAGCCAACATCAATGAAATGTCCTTATAAGAGTGCCTTGGTCATGGCGTCTGCTCACAACAGTAAAACCCTAAGACAGGCCCCTCTGTCCTCAAGCTTGCATGGACAGTAAGGAATGTTATACACCAATAATCAATATTAACCTTGATTCTTTGGATAAAATAGTGCTTCTCAGATTTCTGTAATGTAAAATTATTCTTCTCCTGATTTATAATTTATAATTTAATGTTGAGAATGTAATCATAACTGCACTCATGATTAAGAGTGGACAATTTTCCTAATTACATAAGCTTGGATATTTTCATATATTACCTGAAATTGTTCTACATGAATATTTTCATGTTACCTGAAATTGTTCTACATGAAAATTTTATTGTGTATATGTTTCTGGGTTTTCTGTTTTGCTCCATTAATCTATATTAATTTCATGAACATATTTTGATTGCTGTAACTGTATACTAAGTTATAAAATCAGGTAGTTTGAATCTTCTAACTTTTTTCTTCTCCTTTCATATTATATCAATTATTCAAACCTTTTTCCCTCATTAACTTCAAAAATTAATTTGTTTTAAATATAATTACATATGTAAACACATAATGTTGACTGTAACTAAATTAAATGTTTACCTATGTTAAATTAAAAGAATTAATCTTACATTGATTGATTGGTTGATTGATTGATTGATTGATTTAGTGCTCGAAATCAACTACAGGCATCATGAATGCTATTAAGCCAATGTTCTACTACTATGAAATCCCCAGCTCCTAATTGTATGAGACAGTGTCTCATTAAGTTCATACTAGCCTCAAACTTCTAATCTTTTAGTTCCATTTCCCAAGTTCTAGAATTGTTCTGCCTGGGAATTTAACTCTGCACAATGTTTACTATTAATATATAATATAATATAGTTATATTTATTTAGATTTTAGTATCATTAATCAATGATTAACAACATTACAAATTAGATTCTAGATGTTTTTCAAATTTACATGTAATTCCTTTAAAAGAAATCATCTCACTATAAATTTAACTTATTATATACAGTTTAATATTTTACATACAGTAATGCTAATATATAAATTATTTGTTCAGTGTTACAGTCTTGGAGAGAAGGACTTGCAAACCTGTTTCAAAGGGTAAAAAGATGCCTCTCTCGTGGTTCAGCCATACCCAGAGTGATATTTGGTCTAATTACTTCCCAGTTCACCATGGCATCATATGAGCTCTGAGAAACCATGTAGTTTCTATAAACAATATACTTAACCATGAAGCTACACATAATTTTTGTGTCTGACACTACTGCTTTTTGTTGTGAGAAAACATTTTAGAGAATGTTGAATGTTGTATTAGGAACTGAAGATCACACTGGTCTACCTCCCTTTGCTATATATAACTTCCAAAATTATCTTCCTAATTTTTACCAGACATAATAATGTGCTTGAATCCAAACTAAAAATATGCATTTAAAAGAAGTTAGTGTGAGGAACAGCTGGTATGCCCTTAAAATAGTATATTATATGCATTGCTCCTCATAAATATTTTAAAATTCCCATTAAAGAGGAAAAAGGAAAACTTTAGCCAACAAATCTATTTTAAAGTCACAGCACTTTGTAGCAGCATATTTCATGGATATTGAAATTCTACAGAACAAATAGGGAGTTACAAATGAGATCTAAAGGGAAGCACCACTATTAATGGAGGGCCATTTTTCACTTTGAAGCAGCAATGATCAGCAATGATCTATACAGAATATTACCTCAGCTTGAATAAATCCTCTGCCCTCCTAAGCACCTAAGAAAGACTTTGAAGCCATGGTGGAAAGACTTATCTTTTACCTTGTCTTTATAACATCTAGGTTATATATCTGTATGTCTATAATGCACCTAATGCACATCTCTCCACATGGCTGAAAGTAGAATCTATTGCCAGAGGGTTTGGAAATTTAATAACAGATTTTCTCCACACTCCAAGAAAATTGAAATGGCCAAAAGAATCATCAAATACAAACATAATATTAGTAACAGTTGATAGCTTTTCACCTCTTACCACACAGGAAATGGTCTATAGAATCTGCAGGTTTTTGAGGTATGTCCTAATGTTTACCTTTATTTATTTGGCTTTGAGTCAAGTGTGAGCCCTATGACTCAATTGGCAGGTATCATCTTTGGCAAAGGAATTCCAGAAATATCTTCAAATCAATCTTCCATGTTTTATCAGTCAGGTAAAACTTTATCTCTGACAACTGATAATATGCTTTAAAAATAAATAAATTAAATTAAACAACATAATATCTCATTTATAAAGGAATAAAGAGATAGGGATTCATGTACAGAAAGTGACTAAATATGGTTAGAATCTTGATGCCTGGCCTTGTATATGCTGCATGTCTAGATTTGTGACTTATCATTAAACTGAAGAATACTAGGAAGGCCACTTGCATTATTAAGAATTACTCAGATCATACAGGATAGCAATGTTCCATTCCTCCACATATGGTTAATTCAAGCAATACAAAAGTCTTGAGGTGAAATAAAAAGTAAAGTTAGACAGACTTCTTAGATTTTTATGACTTTCCTTTTATTGTGCTTAATATTGTCATTAATAGAAACCAGAGGTTGAGCTTTTGCTACATACCAACCACTCTGCCATCTGAGTTCTACATACTCACATTGTTAGCAATGATCAAATTGATGTTTGAGAAAGGTTCTTCCTTTTGTGGCTGATAACACATATTAGAAAAGATTAGGGAACTTAGAAAAATTCTTACTTCGTCCATATTTGAGTTTCAGGATATAAATAAAATCAAGTGGACTCAGTTCTGTTTTAAATGTATAACTAAGATTAGTTATGGGACTGAAGAGGTTCTTCAGTGCACTGCTCATCCAGATGACCTGAGTTCAGTTCCTGACACCCATATTGGGTGACACACAGATGCCTGTAACTCTAGATTCAGAGAGGTTGACACTCTCTTGTAGCTTTTGTATATACCTCCATATATAAGGTAGATATAGAATAAAGACATGTAAGTATATGTACCAGTCAACATAAAAACAAAATAAAAACATGGTTAAGAGCACATGTTGCTTTTCCAGAGAAATAAGACTCTACTTCAGTACCAACATGGTAGCTCATAGCCATCTGTTTATTTAAATATAAATTATCCTTCTAGTTGGTATTATTTTACATTTATCTACAATTGTCTGGGATATGTTATTCTCTTTTGGGCTCCACAGGAACTTCATGCACATAGTATACGGATAGACTCAGAAAAACACACATATATTTTGAATTATTAAATATATTTATTTTAAATCTTTAAAAATCTTATTTATTAAATTCAGCCTCATGCTTGACACTGTGGTTAGAGAAAAGGAGATATTATTAAAGTTTTAGACCCTTTACTTAGAAAGTCCAATCTACAAACAGAAAATTTGAAGGTAGTATGAAATACTGAAATAAATCATGAACTATTACAAAGTTTTAGCACTCCTGAGTATGTAAAATACTGCACCCAGAGACTGATATCAAGAGCATACACAATAAAGTATGCTGCAATTCTAGGTAGTAAATTAGTTCATATGATGTTTTCGTAGCTCTACCCATTTGCCTTCCCATTTAAAGATTTCAATTTTTGTTGCTTGTTTATTTGTTTTTGTTTTGTTTTTAAGATCTGAGTAATATTCCACAGCCTTTTGTTTTTCTACTCAACCACAAGCTGGCATCTAGACTATTCAAATTTCTATTATAAATAGAACAGCAATGAACATGGTTAAGCAAGTGTCTATATAGTAAGATATAGAGTTCTTTGGGATCATGCCCACAAATATATTCTTACTCTTGACTTAATGAATTCTCTTATATTCTAGGCAGGAGTCTAAAGATGATACTTAACTGTCCTCCCTCATTCATAAGCCATCCCCTCTGAACATTTGCAGATTTACTATTATGTTATATCATAATTGTCTGTATGTCCCTTACAATAAGCATTTAACATTAGAAGGTTGTCTACAGTTGTTAAGAAAAGAGAAAGTCAACTAAACATAACACATGTGAAGAAGCATATGTACACACCCTTCTATTGCTGTGATGCAAAATGACTGTAATAGAGATGAAGGAAAGCAAGGATCATGGGTTTACCCAGAAGTACATTCTTCTCCAGAACCTCCAGGTCATAACCTGGCTAGCATTTTGATTTTGACCTTCTTAATCCTAAGCAGAAGACTCAAGTAAATAAATCTTTGCTTTGAACTTACATAAATATGGAATACTAAATAGTATTGTTTTAAGCTATTGTTCATGTACAATTTTTTTTCACAAAGAAAAAAAATCACACTTATTTTTACCTCCCAATGGGTAGGATACAAAGACAAGGCTGATGTTTCTAGGACATTCTGGTCTATATCAAATATTTATTGCAGCAGTCAATCCTTAAGCTCTCAGGAGTTTCCTGAGTTTCCTTCTGACACTTGATGTAACACCCTGAACATGATCAGTTCAAATGGGAAAATATGGGGAGTGTAACGAAATGTTCTTCTGTCCCCAATAGACCATTGGGTATATATTATATCTTAAGAGTCTATTTTCACATGAGATATTCCCTCAACAGTTGTTAAGGGTTTGAATTAGTGATGAGAGAGGCACTAATGAAAGAGCGTAAACTCGAGAACCATAAATGTTGAAAAACTTCCATGTTTTCACCATGAAAGGTGTAATAGAACAACTGTGAGGATTGTATTTAATGTGAGAGTTGCCATATTTACAAAAGAATAATTTATCTTCTGAGAAAAAGTCTACGTATTAGAAATATGCATGACCATATTTATACCGAATCCCTCAGCACATGCTTGCATGTGTATCATCATCGCTGCCAATTATAATTCCTGCTACTTTCTTCTACTAGCTAGACCAAGACCAATTTTCCAGAACTTACTATTCTTTGATATCCATTATCCCGGGCTGTGGACATTCTCTCAGTAGTTTTTGGTTATTTTTAAAATTGTTCTATGACAATTCTCCTTTCATTGTATAATATCTGTAAATCATCTGCTAAGTCTGATAATTCCAGAACATAGCAGTTAGGCATCTTATATTTTTCTTTTATTTTCTAAATTAAACATCATTGGTTTGATTCAGTACCACAGTATTGATATAGAAAGAGATTGTAAGACTTGACTCTATTAGTTATATGGCAATGTACAACATCCACATATCACTGAACTTAGTTTTACTATGCATTAACCTATAGCCTCTGAGATACGGTATTCAGAAGAATTACTCTTATACCTGGAACTTATTATAATCTAAAGTTGTAAATTATTATTATTTGTTCTTGGATAAAAGCCCATTTTATTCCTTCAGTTCAAGTGTTTGTACATGTAGAATTGAATAGGTGATGGACCAATTGTTATAACGAAAATGCTAGGAGGTATAAATATTCAGGAAAATATTACATTCTTCAATGAATATCTCTCCTTTTGTGTGGCAAATATCTAAAGATATTTCCATACTCTGTGTGACATATAGAGTTAGACTATTAAAAACTACACCTGACAAGCCAAATCAAGTCTAACCCCTGTATTTGTGAATAAAGTTTTATTATAACACAAACAAGATCATTTGCTTGCAATTCATTCCTTATTGATTTCACATCATAGATCAATTTAATAGATTAGAAAAGAATTCATGTGGTATTTATCACTAAATGCTACATTGTTTACTAATGAGCTGTTTGTAGAAAAACTACATGGGTTCTCAGGTCAGCATGGTTCTGCTGTTTACTGATATGAAGATGTAGTCAACTTGTTTTGCCTTTCCATGCTACAGTTTGCTTAGCCTTGATAAGCAATGTGCACAAAACATTCTGAAATGAGCATAGAAGACAAGCACTCTACTATAACTACTCTAATAACTTACTCTTAGGGACTACCCTACCATTGAAAAAAATCTATGTGGTCTGGCATTAAATAAAATGTGAATACATTACCCAGCAGTTGTTCATTTAGTTTATGTCAGAGAGGGTGTGGAATGCCTTACATGCATCTTTTTTATTTTTATGATGAAATATTAATTACTATAATATAACAATACCATGAACCCTCACAATTCCACACAAACAGCTTTGACAATAGCACTATGCTCAGAAGTTACGTATCTTCAGACTGTTTTCTATGGAATATTGGAGAAGGGACAAAGATCTATCTGCTACTGTCCTGGGATGGATCTCATGCTCAGTCTTTCCCTCTGAATAGAAATTATTTACATTATTCTTATGTAAATTTTATTTACAAACATTTGTGAAATGGTCATCAAGTATAATATTTACTTAAAACTGAAGCAATCTTCTTGTTTTGTTTTGTTTTGTTTGTTTTTTTTTCAAGACAGTGTTTCTCTGTGTAGCCCTGGCTGTCCTAGAACTCACTCTGTAAACCAGGCTGGCCTCAAACACAGAAATCTGCCTGCCTCTGCCTCCCAAGTGCTGGGATTAAAGACCCGTTTTGAAGCAATCTTCGTAATCTATGTTAGAGAAAGTTTGAGCGAAATTAAGTGGCCTTGCAATTCTCTTCAGTAGACAGTTATCCTGGAATGCATGTCGACTTTGAGAAAAGCATAGAATGTACTGAAATCGTGAGAGTCTCAAAGATAGAAAGCTTATGACAGATACTTATTTAAAATAATGTCAACATTTCACAAATATTAAAATTCTGATAACTTACTAATTGCTTGAATCCCATACAACATTTTTTAGGGCTAAAATTTTAAGGTGTGTCTTCTGATTGAAAATCATTTCACAATAAGAAATACACAACTGAAGAACTCTAGAGAAAAACTTAAAACTATACATTCTACCCATTTCTCATGGTGCTGCAAAGGACAATTTGATGATGCTATATGAAGATAGCAACCTTTTTACTCTATTAAATATACATATACAGAGCACTACTTGGAATTAATGGGCTATAAAATAAAATTAAGATAAATAGAGAGGGACCTACATTGGAGAGTCCATGAAGTTGAAGGGAGGCAGTACGGGTGGGTTTGATCAAAGATATATTAGATATGTATGAAAATTTCAAAGAATAAACAAAAAATGTATAAATAGAAAGAATAGCAAATGAGGATATAGTTCACTAGTAGGATTTTTCTTTCATACAGAAGGTTCTGTGTTCTAACACTGGCACCACAAAAATCAATCGAAACAAATAAGATATTAAAAAAATCTAACAAATAACAAACCCATGGTAATGTTTGATTTACCCTCTGAGTCCATAAACTAGTGAAAAGGTATAAGAACATAGGAACAGAAAGGTTGGCAATTAATGATTTAGGAACCAGTGGAATAACGTGATCATTATTTATTTATTTGATACAAAGTCAAAAATCTTCCCCTGTTCGTCCAGCTGCTGCCATTTAGAGTGGTGTTAAAATGGTGTATTCATTCCAGAAATTTTGCATGTCTACCCATATGACCATGATACATGATGTCTCACTTAAATTTCTGTAGAAATAGTACACTGCACATATTTTCTATATGACTTACATTTCTGAGTAACAGATGTAGGTTGTGAAATGGGGCTATCATTTCCAATTTGATGGAAAATTATCAAGAATTAATAAATTATGACCATGATATTTTATCATGGATATATCAGACAATACTGCACAAAATAGCCAGTCATCACAGTAGCATCTATAAATTATCAATAAAAAGTTTCCAATTAGATTACAGATGATGTACTCTGTAATTTCTTATATTTTTCCTGATTTGGTGTTTAATATAAAGAAGTCAACTATGACATGTTCATGTATGGGAAAACCAAATGTACTTTAGTATGAAAGTGTTAATCTTTACAGCTAGTAAGAATGTTGTAAATTTTCAGTAAAATATCATAATTCATCTTTATGTTATATGAGAAAAATCATCTGTGTGGAAAAATTGAATTTTACTCTGAATCACAACATACACAGATGAATTACTACTAAGAAATAGGTTATCTTTACATTAAAAATGATAAATTGATATGTAATGGATATAATAATTCACTTATGTTAATATACTAGAATATTTATAAATAAACTAAGGCTTTAAGGAATATGTAATAGAGCCCATCAAACAGTCAGGAAATAAGGTCAGAGTTGGAAAAATCAGAGTATGATAACTACAAAAAAGAAAGCTTAACTAATGACTTTCTAGGATATTGGCTTCTAAATCCCACTATGACCACCAGGTAAGAACATATATCTGCATGGAGAAACTAGAAAAGCCCATACCCCTTGTCCTTAGCATTTATGCTTGTTCATATCTCTCAGCACACACACAAAATTACTTCTGAGGACAGTGCATTACTTCTATGGATCAAAACAAGCATCCCTGAATATGTTCATTCTCAGTCTACAACCAAGGGTTTTCTCAGTCTACTTCCTGCTTTTCTTTGTACTCATATAAGAACCCAGGCTCGAAAAACAAAATACTGTTGAAAAGAAGAATATTACTTTTTTTTTGCCATTTAACCACTAATCTTTGTTTGCAAATGTTCATTACAATATAACATTGGTCAATCTCAAGGCCTATGGTTTCTGCTACACTATCAATGCTGGATCCTCATAGGGATTCCTCTTGGAAGATATTTCCCTGTACAAAACTGAAGTCCAAGTGGATCAAGGACTTCCACATAAAACCAGATACACTGAATCTAATAGAAGAGAAAGTGGGGGAAATTCTCAAACACATGGACACAATGGAAAAGTTCCTGAACAGAACAGCAATGGTTTATACTAAAATTTTTTGTCTGGCCAGTGACCATCTAAAGTGGGACAATCCAGGAGAGCACAGGCTACAGAAGCAGCAGAGCAGCTGGGACAGGGACCTTCCTGCCTCTATCTGCACCTAGGAGGTATGGCTATTCCACAGCCCTCTTGCACCTTTCATGCCAGGGGAGAGAGCTTGTCTACAGGAAGTGCTCTGACACCAGGACTCAGGGGAGATCACTATTTTCTCTCTGGTGGCTGTCAAAGGCAGGATCAGCCAGGAGCACACAGGCCACAGAAGCAGCAGAGCATCTTGGACAGGGTCCTTCCTGCATTCATCTGCACCCAGAAGAGGTGCAGTTTAGCACCCTCTGTCCATTAGTCTTGCCAGGAGAGCTGGTCTTCCAAGAGTGTTGACACAGGCTTACAGACCCAAAGGAGGAAAAAACTACAGCCAGAGACAGTAAGAACATCTAACACCAGAGATAACCAGATGGCAAAAGGCAAATACAAGAATCATATCAACAGAAACCAAGGCTACTTGGCATCATCAGAACCCAGTATTCCCACACAGAAAGTCCTAGATACACAAACAGAAAGGAAAATCAAGACTTGGATTAAAAATCATCTCTCATGATGCTGTTAGAGGAATTTAAGAAGGAAATAAATAACTCCCTTAAAGAAATACAGGAGAAGACAGGTAAACAGGTATAAGCCCTTAAAGAGGAAACACAAAAGTCTTTTAAAAAATTTCAGGAAAACACAACCAAACAGGTGAACAAATTGAACAAAACCATCCAGGATCTAAAAATGGAAGTAGAAACAATAAAGAAATCACAAATGGAGACAACTCTGGAGCTAGAAAACTTAGGAAAGAAATCATGAGCCATAGATGCAAGCATCACCAACAGAATAAAAAAGATAGAAGAGAGAAACTCAGGTGCAGAAGATATCATAGAAAACATTGACACAACAATCAAAGAAAATCCAAAATGCAAAATGACCCTAACCCAACACATCCAGGAAATCCAGGACACAATGAGAAGACCAAATCTAAAGATAACCAGTATAGAAGAGAGTGAAGATATCCAAATTAAAGGGCCAGTAAATATCTTCAAAAAAGTTATAGAAGAAAACTTCCCTAACCTAAAGAATGAGATGCCCATGAACATACAAGAAGCCTACAGAACTTCAAATAGTTTGAACCAGAAAAAAATTCCTCCTGTTACATAATAATCAAAACAAAGAAAGAATCAAATGCACAAAACAAAGAAAGAATACTAAAAGCAATAAGAGAAAAGTGTCAAGTAACATGTAAAGGCAGACCTATCAGAATTACACCAGACTTCTTGACAGAGACTATGAAAGTCAGAATATCTTGAGCAGATGTCATACATACCCTAAGATAACACAAATGCCAGCCAAGGCTACTGTACCCAGCAAAACTCTCAATTGCTATAGATGGAGAAACCAATATATTCCATGACAAAACCAAATTTATACACTATCTTTCCACAAATCCAACCCTTCAAAGGATAATAAATGTAAAAGTTCAACATAAGGAAAGAAACTACACCCTAGAAAAAGCAAGAAAGTAATCTTCCAACAAAACAAAAAAGAAGATAACAACTTGAACAGAATTCAGACAACAAAAATAAGAGGAAGCAACAATTACTTTTCCTTAATATCTATTAATATTAATGGACTCAATTCACCAATTAAAAGACATAGAATAATACACTGGTTATATAAACAGGATCCAACATTTTGCTGCATACAGGAAAAAAAAAAAAAAAGAAGCGAATTCAGCCAAGAGGAGTAGACAGCAGGAAATAATCAACCAAGTAGAAACAAAAAGAATTATACAAAGAATCAACCAAACAAGGAGCTATTTCTTTGAGAAAATCAACAAAATAGATAAACCCTTAACCAGACTAACTAGAGGGCACAGAAACAGTATCCTGATTAAGAAAATGAGAAATGAAAAGAGAGGCATAACAAACTGAGGAAATCCAAAAAATCATGAGATCCTACTACAAAAGCTTGTACTCAACAAAACTGGAAAACTTGGATGAAATAGACAATTTTCTAGACAGATACCAGGTACCAGAATTAAATCAAGATAAGATAAACAATCTAACAGCCCCATATCCCCTAGAGAAATAGAAGCAATCATTAATAGTCTCCCATCCAAAAAAAAAAAAAAAACCAAGACCAGATAGGTTTAGTGCAGAGTTTTATCAGACCTTCAAAGAAGACTTAATACCAATACTCCTCAAAATATTCTACAAAATACAAACAGAAGGTACACTACCTAATTCATTCTATGAAGCCATAATTACTCAGATACCTAAACCAAACAAAGACCCAACAAAGTAAGAAAACTTCAGATCAATTTTCCTTATGAATTTTGATGCAAAAATACTAAATAAAGTTCTCACAAACAGAATCCAAGAACACATCAAAGCACTCATCCACCATGATCAAGTAGGTTTCATCCCAGGGGTGCAGGGATGGTTCAATATACAGAAATCCATCAACTTAATCCACTATATAAACCAACTCAAAGAAAAAACATGGGATCATCTCATTAGATGCTGAGAAAGCATTTTACAAAATGTAACATCCTTCATGATAAAAGTCTTGGAAAGATCAGGAATTCAAGGCCCATACCTAAACATAGTAAGAGCAACATATAGCAAACCAGTGCTAACATCAAACTAAATAGGGAGAAACTTGAAGCAATCCCACTAAAATCAGGGATTAGACAAGTTTCCCATTCTCTCCCTTCCTATTCAATATTGTACTTGAAATCCTAGCCAGAGAAATTAGAGAGCAAAAGGAGATCAAAGGGATATAAATTGGAAAGGAAGAAGTCAAGTTATCACTAATTGCAGATGATATGATAGTATATGGAAGTGACCCCAAAAATTCCACCAGAGTACTCCTAAACATTGAAAATAGTTTCAGCAAAGTAGTTGATATACAATTAACACAAACAAATAAGTGGCCTTCCTCTACACAAAGGATTAACAGGCTGAGAAAGAAATTAGGGAAATGACACCCTTCACAATAGTCACAAATAATATAAAATACCTTGGTGTGACTCTAAGTAAGTGAAATATCTGTTTGACAGGAACTTCAAGTCTCTGAAGAAAGAAATCAAAGATCTCATAAGATGTAAGGATCTCCCATGCTCATGACCATTTTGCCGAGAGCGATCTTCAGGTTCTGTTCAATTTCCATCAATATCCCAAGTCAATTCTTCACAGACTTAGAAAGAGTAATTTGCAAATTCATCTGGAATTACAAAAAGACCTAGGATAGTGAAAACTTCTTGCAACAATAAAATAACTTCTAGTGAAATCACTGTCCCTGACATGAAGCTGTACTACAGAGCAATTGTTATAAAAACTGCATGGTATTGGTAGAGTGACAGGCAGGTAGATCAATGGAATAGAACTGAAGACTCAGAAATGAGCCCATGCAGCTATGGTCACTTGATCTTTGACAAGGGAGCTAAAACCATCCACTGGAAAATAGCATTTTCAACAAATGGTACTGGCTCAACTGGAGGTTAACATGTAGAAGAATTCAAATCAATCCATTCTTATCTTCTTATACAAAGCTCAGGTACCTCCACAGATACATTAAAACTAGTAGAAAAGAAATTGGGTAAAAGCCGCAAACACATGAGCACAAGGGAATATTTCCTCAATAGAACAACAATAGTTTATGCTCTGTGATCAAGAATTGACAAATGGGACCTCATAAAATTACAAAGCTTCTGTAAGGTAAAGGACACTGTCAATAGGACAAAGTGGCAACCAACAGATTGGGAAAAAAATCTTTACCAATCCTCCATCCAATAGAGGGCTAATATCCAATATATACAAAGAACTCATGAAGTTAGACTCCAGAGAACCAAATAACCCTATTAAAAATGGAATACAGAGCTAAACAAAGAATTCTCAACTAAGAAATACCAAATGGCTGAGAAGCATGTAAAGAAATATTCAGAATTCTTAGTCATGAGGGAAATGCAAATCAGAACAACCCTGGGATCCTACCTCACAACTGTCAGAATGGTTAAGATCAAAAATTCAGGTGACAGCAGATGATAGCAAGGTTGTGGAGAAAGAACACTCCTTCATTGCTGGTGGGATTGGAAGCTTGTACAATCACTCTGGAAATCAGTTTGCCAGTTCCTCAGAAAACTGGACAGAGCACTACCAGAGGGCCTAGCAATACCATTTCTATGCATGTACCCAGAAGATGCTCCAATATGTAATAAAGACACATGCTTCACTATGTTCATAGCAGCCTTATTTATAATAGCCAGAAACTGGAAAGAACCCTGATGTCCCTCAACAGAGGAATGGATACAGAAAATGTGGTACATTTACAAAATGGATTACTACTCAGCTATTTAAAATACTGAACTTATGAAATTCTTATACAAATGGATGGATTTGGAGGATAGGATTCTGAGCGTAACCCAATCACAAAAGAATACACATGGTATGCACTCACTCATAAGTGGATATTAGCCCAGAAATTCTGAATACCCAAGATACAATCAACAAAACACATGAAACTCAACAAAGAAGACCAAAGTGTGGATCTTTTATCCTTCTTAGAGGGGTGAACACAATACCCATCGAAGGAGTTACAGAGACAAAGTGTGGAGGAGTGACTGCAGGAATAACAATCCAGAGACTGCCCCACCTGGGGATCCATCTCATATACAGTCACCAAACTGAGATATTATTGTGGATGCCAGCAATGTGTGCTGTCAGGAGTCTGATATAGTTGTCTCCTGAGAGGCTTTGCTAGTGCCTGACTAATATAGAGGTACATGCTCACAGCCATCCATCCAACTAAGCACAGAATCCCCAATGAAGAAATTAGAGAAAGGACCCAAGGAGCTGAAGGGGTTTGCAGCCCCATAGGAAGAAAAACAATATGAACTAAGTAGTACCCTCAGAGCTCCCAGGGACTAAACCACCAACCAAAGAGTACACATGGGGGGACCCATGGCTCCAGCAGCATATATAGCAGAGGATGGCCTAGTTGGTCATCAGTGGGAGAAGAGGCCCTTGGTCCTTTGAAGGCTGGATGCCACAGTATAGGGGAATGCCATGGCCAGGAAGAGGAAGAGTGTGTGTTCTTGGCCAGATAGAGGGGGAGGGACTAAGGGGTCTTTTGGAGGGTAAACAAGGAAAGGGGAGAACATTTGGAATGTAAATAAATAAAATATCTAATAAAAATATTTTATATGACAAAAACCACAATTGAAAAATTCTAGACTGTATGTAGAACAACAAATAAGTTACTTACATTTTAATAAAAAACTTTAAAAATTTCTAGTGTATATGAAAATCTATGTGGTATATATATAGATATATAGGTACATATATAGATACATATATATGATATATATGTCATATGTCATATATGGATACATGTGATTGTGGGTGGGCACACCTGCACATGCATATGGAGGTCAGAGAATATATAACATCAGGTGTTCTACTCTGTCACTCTTTACCTTATTTCTCTGAGGCAGGGTTTTTTTTTTTAACCTGGGGTTTCTGGCACTTGGGCTAACCTAGAAGTCTGAAAATCTTGGGTACCATCCAACTACTTCTTCCAATGGCACAGAAATTCTAGGCATGTGAAATCTCACTCAGTTTTTTACATAGGTTTGATAATTTGAACCCAGGACCTCATGTTCACATTGTATTCTCTGAACCATTTTTCCCACCCATTTTTTTTAAATTAAAGTATCCAAAATTAACTTATTGATGTTTGTCTCCATCAGTGAAACTTCTAAACTTTATAGACTTGATATTTATATTTGTTTTCCTAAGAGATCTTTGCATCTCTAAAGAATTTTTGTATTCTTAATTAGTCCTGAAAATATGCAACTAACTCATGAAGGGTTTTTCCCTATTTTTTTATGAATTAATTTATTTTTTTCACTCAATATTTCATTCCCCCCATCCACCCTCTGACTGTTTCACATCCCATACCTCCTTCCCACCCACTGTCTACACATGGATGTCCCCATCCCCCACCTCACCTGACCTCCAAATTCCCCAGGGCCTCCAGTCTCCTGAGGGTGAGGTGCCTTATCTCTGAATGTACACAAACCTGGCAGTCCTCCACTGTATGTGTGCTGGGGCATCATATCAGCTAGTATATGCTGCCTGTTTGGTGATCCAATGTTTGAGAGATCTCAGGGGTCCAGATTAATTGAGATTGTTGATCCTCCTTCAGGATCACCCTTCTCCTCAGCTTCTGTCAGCCTTCCCTAATTCAACAACATTGCTTCTGTCCATTGGTTGGGTGCAAACATCTGCATCTGATTCTTTCAGCTGCTTGTTGGGTCTTTTGGAGGGCAGTCATGATAGGTCTGTTTTTGTGAGTGCTCCATAGCCTCAGTAATAGTGCCAGGACTTGGGACCTCCCCTTGAGCTGGATCCCACTTTGGGCCTGTCACTGGACCCCATGTAGGATTTTCTGTTGCTGTTTTTTCTTTTCCCATTTTTTTCAATGTACATATACATCTAAAATTTTGCTGCAATCTTGTTGTGGATATTATTTCACTAACTTAAAGGAAATACTTGGTTGTATAGCAATAAATATCATACTTATATATCATATATAATATGTAATATTAAATCTGTTTTATACACATTATATATATTGAAAATACATAATCAACATGTATGAGCAATAGAGTCAACCACACTATTTCTTCTATATAATTACACATAAGTGTATTTATATACCTGATTGATATAGCAATACATATGGACAAAAGAACACTAGCTCTACTAACTAAATTACTTTTGTGAAAAGATAGGTGTCATGAAACGTGAGCATATTCCTTTATTCTGTCATGTGGAGAGTTTCTAGGGAACTTTAATGCTTCTATTGAGACTTGTACCACAGTCATAGTATTTTGATCCCAAAGTGCTACCTGGAGTAGATGAAGAACAGAATACCAAGCTAATAGTTAAGCTAATGAAAAGTTCTTGTGCTCTGCTAGGATTCTCAGAGGGTCTATTTCTTCTGCCAACCAAACACACAGTACATTGAATTTAGGCCCCAAATGAGAAATACCCTTAAGGGGAAGAAATAACTCTCTTTCATCCATTGTGCTATTAGAAGGGAGTAAAATTCAATCATACTGGAAAAAGAGCTGAGTGTATTAGCAACTTTTCTGTTACTGTGATAAATTGTCATGACCAAAGGCAACTTACAGAAGGAAGAGTTTATTGTCCTTATAGTTTCATAGGGAGAGTCCATAATGGTAGAAGGAGGCCGAAGCAGAAAACTAAGAGATGACGCCTTCGCTCACAAACACCAAACAGAGAGTGAACAGGAAGTTGGTGAGACTATGAACACCCAAAACACACTTCAGTCATATACTTTCTCCAGAAATGCTGTCCCACCATCCTCTGGGGACCAGGTATTCATCAAGCTACCACACAATCTCAGTTTATTTTCCTGATACTGTGATAAAACATCCCAGGAAAAGCACTTCAGTAGAGAAGGGCTTTATTTTGGCTCACATCTCAATGGTGCACTACAATATAGTTAAGACATCAAAGCAGCAAAGGCATTCCATTGCATTCACAACCAAGAATGAGAGGCAGTACATGGTGGTGCTCACCTTGATGTCTCCATTTAGACATTCCAATAACCTGACTCAGGAACTGTTCTGGACACAATGACTGTATATCTTCCCACACTAATTAACCAATCAAACTCTCTATCTGTAACACTCATAGGCTACATAGTCCTTCAAAGGGATGGATGTTGCCTGTCTTCTAAGTGATCCTAGACACTGTTGAGTTGATAATTAACACTAAGCATCTTACTAAAACTCAAAGATTAAATTCATGGCTGAAACATCAGTGAAGATGGAACAAAGGCCTTCATCCTCCTCATTCATGATGATAGTCATGAAGAATGTTTTATGCAAATATTACACTGTAGCTGAATATAATTTACATTGTTCAGGTACTCCAATTCAGTTAAAAAATGGATACTCAAAACATATTTCTCACACAATATATTCTGAATATGTGTTCTCCTCCTTACTCAAGTTCTCTACAATCCTCTGCACTTCCCTACCCAACCAAATCTACAGCCTTCCTCTCTCTTTCTCTCTCTCTCTCTCTCTCTCTCTCTCTCTCTCTCTCTTTCTCTCTCTCACGCGCGCGCGCGCGCGCGTTCTCTCTCTCTCATTAAAATTCAGGCACCTAAAATATTAATATATAACAATAATAACAATAATATAATAAGATCAAATAAGAATGAGCAAAGTAGAATTAGAAGAAAAAGACTAAAAAAGCACAAGAAACATAATAGTGTAGACACACAAAATCACATAGACACACACACACATACACAGAGAGAGAGAGAGAGAAAGAGAGAGAGAGAGATCCCATAAAAACACAAAACTGTACATAAAACTATATATGTAAAGAACATTCAAGGGGTAAAATTCTCACAAAACATTATGAGACAATCGCTAAAACTGCCATTGAGTTTATTTTGTGTTAGCCATACGCTGTGGAGCATAGGGCCTGTCCATGAGTGTTTTTCATCTCCAGTAATTTATAGATTTTTAATGTATAACATGTTCTAAATTTTATTCTAAATAAAAAAAAACCACTTCTGTGAATATCATGGCCAGTTTTAGATGCAGGATACAGGACACTAAATGTTTAATGCAATGTGAGTATTTTACAAGTATTTATCTAACAAGGAATAAGTCTTAGAAATCCACATTGCTTACATACATTTCCTTCTACATACAATTACTAAAATCTAATATCACCTCATTATTGCTCCATAGACAACCCCATCTAACTTCTATTTTTTAATTTTTTGTTTTTGAGACAAGGTTTCTCTCTGTAGCCTTGGCTGTCCTAGAACTCATTCTGTCGACAAGGCTGGCCTCAAACTCACAGACATCCACAGCCTCTGCATCCCAAGTGCTACCATTTAAGGCATGCTCCACAACTACCTAGCTTAAAAGTTTAGCTTCTAACCAGATTTTTTAGTGGCTAATTATGGCATACAAAATGAAATTTTTTTATTAGATATTTTCTTTATTTACATGTCATATGATACTTCCCTTCTCAGTTTCCCCTCCAAAAAAAAAGAAATAAATAAAATAAAATAAAAATAAAATAAACAACCAAAAAAATGAAAACAAACAAATAAACAAAATAAACCCCATTCCCTCCCCATTCAACCTGCTCACCAAACCACCCTGTCCTGCTTCCTGGTTCTGGTATTCCCCTACACTGGGGCATAGAACCTTCATAGGACCAAGGGTCTATCCTCCCATTGATGACTGACTTGGCCATCCTCTGCTGCATATGGTGCTGGAGCAATTAGTCCCACCATGTGTACTCTTTGGTTGGTGGTTTAGTCCCTGGGAGGAGCTCTGAGGGTACTACTTAGTTCATATTGTTGTTCGTCCTAAGGGGCTGCAAACCCTTTAGCTCCATGGATCCTTTCTCTAACTCCTTCATTGGGGACCCTGTATTCAGTCCAATGGATGACTGAGAGCCTCTACTTCTGTATTAGTCAGGTACTATCAGAGCCTCTCAGGAGACAGCTACATCAGGCTCCTGTCAGTCAGCACTTGCTGGCATCCACAATAGTGTCTGGATTTGATGGTTGAATATGGGAAAGATTCCCAGGTGGAGCAGTCTCTGGATTGTCTGCCCTTCAGTCTCTGCTCCATAGTTACTCTCTGCAACTCCTTCCATGGATATGTTATTGCCCCTTTTAAGAAGGAATGAAGTATCCATACTTTGATCTTCCTTTTTGAGTTTCTTGTGGTTTGTGGATTGTACTTTATGTATTTCGATCTTCTGGGCTAATATCCACTTATCAGAGAGTGCATACCATGTGTGTTCTTTTGTAATTGGGTTACCTCACTCAGGATGATATTCTCCAGATCCATCCATTTCCCTAAGAATTTCATAAATTCATTGTTTTTCATAGCTTAGTAGTACTCCATTGTGTAGATGCACCACATTTTCTGTATCCATTCCTCTGTTGAGGGACATGTGTGTTGTTTCCTGTTTCTATCTAGTATAAATAAGGCTGCTATGAACATGGTAGAGCATGTGTCCTTATTACATGTTGGAACCTCTTCTGGATATATGCCCAGGAGTAGTATAGCTAAGTCCTCTGGTAGTATTATGTCCAGTTCCCAGAGGAACTGCCAAACTGATTTTCAGAGTGGTTGTACCAGCTTGCAGTCCCACCAGCAATAAAGGAATGTTCCTCTTTCTCCACAACCTTTCCAGCATCTGCAGTCACATGAGTTTTTTATCCTAGCCATTCTGACTGGTGTGAGGTGGAATCTCAGGATTGTTTTGGTTTGCATTCCCCTGATAACTAAGGATGTTGAACATTTTTTTAGATGCTTCTCAGCCATTCATTATTCTTTGTTTAGCTCTGTACCCCATTTTTAATAGGGTTACTTGTTTCTCTGGAGTCTAACTTCTTGAGTTCTTTGTATATATTGGATATTAACCCTCTATCAGATATAGGATTGGTAAAGATCATTCCCCAATTTTTGGTTGCCATTTTGTCCTATTGACAGTGTCTTTTGCCTTCCAGAAGCTTTGCAATTTTATGAGGTCTCAATTTGTCAATTCTTGATCTTAGAGCATAAGCTGAAGTCACCAATAAAACCATAACATTATCTGTACTCTTACTCCCCCATAAGATTGAGACTTGAAGAAAACCTTTTGTTTCCATTTGAATATCAATTACATCAACTTCTATTATTGTTTTTCTTAGTGTGATGTGCACTGTATCTTACATGAATTACCATGAATCATTACTTACAAGGCTCATTCTTCCCATTCATCTCAGATTCAACATGATAGCTCAAAGAATTATTCCTCAGAATTGAGTTCTTGAAAGATAGTTTGGTGGTTAATAGTGCTTGCTTCTCTTCCAGAGGATCTAGATTCAGTACCTAGCACCCATGATGGGTTGTTCAAGCCCTAGGAGATCTAAAATACTGTTTCTCATTTAAAAGATCCATTTTATACTGATTGTCCTGTCTATGATTGTTTTTAGCTCACATTTTCTTTCTTCTGAGCCGTTTGTTCACATTGCTAAATTTTGGATGCTGTGATACAAAAGGGCATGATTCCATCATGATGATTTTTTCTTTTTGCTTTTTGTAGTTTGCTTCTTTTTTGTGTGGTTTCATTGGTTTTGTATTTATTCTTCATGAAGATGAATGAATGAAATTTGTCCTGATCTTCTCCAAGAAGCTTTCTTCAGTGAAGCAAGGTTGATCCTAAGCAAACTTTACCATGGCCTATGACAGCATGTTTTTCTATTTTTATGATTGAACACTGAGAGTGATAAGTATATATTTTAAGAGCAAAAGGGTCAAGCCTAAAAATAATCAGAAATTATTGTGGCATTTTCATATTATGAAATCCTCTTTAGAATCATCTGTTCATAGAAAATGTCTTTCTGCTGTTATAGAGTTTCCAAATATGAGCAAAACAAATCTCGAGGATTGAATAAGTGACTCCAAAAGAAATTGCTACTTTCTAAGACCTACATCCAATAATTTTATTATGATGTGTTAGCATTTGATGCCACTGAATTGGAGATATGAACCAAAGCAAAAATAGCAAACATATATGTTATGTCTGAAAAATAATTTTCCTTTCTTAAATTGAGTGATTTCACATTCTTAATGAGAAAATAGGGTAACAAAACTTTCATCTCAGTATTGATGAATTGCAGTAATGATTGTGACAACAAGCATTTATTCAACATGCCAAGCAGATTATAGTTAACATCTTACTTAGTATTCAGAACAACATTCTAAATTTACTATTGTAGAGGTAATAAATTCTCTATAAAATTAAGGTACTTTCCCAAGCAATGAGTGTAGAAGGTGACTCTGATGCTTTGATTGAGAATCTGTGTTTACTGAAACTATAGATCCTTGTCTCCAATTAGTTTTTGATCTATCAGTAAATATGTCATTAGCCAATGGCTGCACATGGGTGAGACACTAAGAATTGCATGGGTAGGATGGAAGGGAGGACTTGGGAGAGAAAAAGGAGACAAAGTAGTGTCAAGAAAAAGACCAACCAGCCATGTGAGATTTTGGGTCAAAGGCCTGGCCATTTCCCCAACTGAGCATGGGTTCCCAGGGGAATATTTAGGATTGCCCAGTAATTGAATTTGTGTGTGTGTGTGTGTGTGTGTGTGTGTGTGTGTGTGTGTGTGTTTTCTATTGGCAGATCTGAGGTAGCTCCTAGGTGGGCACATACATGTGACCAGCAGGGAACACAAAATGGTATACACAAAACTACCTGCTACAAATGGGTATGAAGCTAAGAAGCACAGTTAATCACTGTGTCTGACTCTCTCTGTGTCTCCTTTTCTTTCCTGTCTGTCTCTTTTTCCATCTGTTTATATTGTGTCTGTCTGTGTCTCCTTCTCTCCCTTTCTCTCTCTCTCTTTTCTCTGTCCTCTTTCTCACCATACTATTCCATTTTGTAAGCTGGAAAAGGCAAGTCATGCTTTAATTTCTTCAAAGGCTGTATATGTTAACTAAAGGATACAAGCTTTCTTCTCTATAGAACTACATAATATGTAGGCAATCAATGATAGATAAAATATGATTCTTTATTACATCAATTTCTGCATTAACATATATAAATGTGAAGCTCTCAAATCTCTTACTTCCTGGTCTGTGACCTCTTACAGAGGTGACTTCATGACAGTGTCAAAAATTAATGATCTCTCACCTTTTTCCATTCTTTTCTCCTAGTTTTGTAATAAAAGTTAATTCTTGAGATTGTCTTTGACCTCCTTAATGTTTATATAGTTTTGAAACTGACCTCTAGTATGAAATGAAAGTAATGACAAAGGGTGGGCTAGAGACTTCAAATGGAAACTGTTTCACACTATCTAATTTCTCTATCTGAATATTATCATGTGCCCAACATCATATAAAGGTATACAAAGACCAATAGCACAAAGTTTGTATTCAAAACCATTAGATTCAAACCACTGTTCAGTTTTACAATAAAAAATTGAAATGTTTCCTTAAAATCCTTTTATTTGTTCATTCAATATGTTCAACTCAAATAAAATTGTAATCCTCTTAGAATTTTATGTAGCCTTTGAAAATACTGGAAGGGCTCTCTGAAGGGCTACAGTATCACCAAAACCATAGAAAACACTAGTCTGGATATGCAATAACAAGATCTTAATGACTAGGGACTTTCAGTCCTTTTTCATTCTGTAGCTTAGTTAAATCTGTTACAGTTTCCTTACTCAAATGCATACTTACTTTCATTTAAATACTAAGGGAATGCTGGAAAAGCTGGAAAGAGGAAAAGCTAATTGAATGGCTACCACCCAGATCCAACCAGTTGCTAAGCACTACTTTTCTTCTCTTACACCTGGAAGCTTCCTCCCTGTGTCAAGGTGATCTCTAGCTGACTCATGACAGTTTTCTCTGAAATTAATAACTGCATGTCTCCATCACTCTTGAGTGCTGTCTTTACTTTGAAATCGCAAGCACTATATGCTCTGCTACTATATGGTAGCCAGCTTCCAAGTTCCAACTTCTCACAACTTCTTCAGTGAGTTCCAATTCCAGTTCTCTTCAATAATAAAGATATTGATCAATGCCCTCCATTATGTGTCCAATGTGCTTTAGAATGCATGAAGATCTGCAAAGAACTCTACCTGCAAACCTGTGTACACCTAAACAAAACATGTATGCACCCAGAAAACGTGTGTGTGTGTGTGTGTGTGTGTGTGTGTGTGTGTGTGTTTGTGTTTTCTAGCTCAGGTTAAACAAGCCCTCATTTTAAAACTACCCCATAGCTTGAGAAAGAAGCAGACATCTTGAAGACCTTTCTTTGTGTTTTTGAGTCTCTGTTCTGGATTATTCCATCTGTAGAAATGAAAGTGTCAAGATGCTAGTAGGAAGTTTAAGTTGCAACCTGTAAATTTCAAAGCTAAGGAGCAGCTACAAACCCTAGTACAACAGTGCCATATGTGTGGCCTTTCATTTTATACTGAATTATAGTGAACAAGGGACTTAACATCACCATACAGTAATGACATACCTTCAAAACATCCTATGCTCCAGTTTTATAGTGAGCGATACAAGCATTCTATTTAGATGGCATGATTTTACTCACCTCAAGTTCAATGCATTAAAACATTTCCATACTATCATAACTCTTTTTGCCATAGAAAGTACAACAAGTTCAAAATCTGACTCTTCTATTTGTAGCTTATTAGACACAGGAAGGTTGTTTATCTCTATTGATTATTTTTCTCAAGTAAGACTTGAAAATGAAATACAGTATTGCAAAGAAGCAATCATATGAACTTGAATAATCATAAGAAATTTTAAATCTTAATTATTTAATGCTCTAATTTAGATATTACATATAAAAGATATTACTTAGAAATTTATGTGTTATCACATAAATTATACAGTGCCTTAAAAGGGCGTGTAAAACTTTTGCATTTACACAAGTCTGATTAACTATGGAGTAAATCACTTCCTGGTCAAAGGCACATGGATGAATATCATTTGAACACCGCTCTACTTGGCATTCTCAATAAAGAGAATACTCAGAACAGGCAAGAACCAACTCTGTATTTAAAATAAGGATGGGAAAGTTTAAAAACCTATATTCCCAGCATTCATTAAGTTGGTTTGTTATGAAGTTTCACGCAAAAATTCCTACTCTTTATTGCAACTTAGGTAAATATTATGTTCAGGCTGACTGCCCTCAGAGATTCCTAGGTACCAGTCAAAAGACCAAAGTCATGAGTTTGAGTCTTCATATAATGAATCATTTTCATTGTAGAGTTTGTGGGTTAGGCAGTAGTGCGGGTTGTCTATTTTACTTAAGAACAGTAAGTGTTGTTGAGCTGTGACAAAAGTTACATAATAAACTTTTGGTTACATAAATCTAATCAGTGATGAATACAATGTACAGGATCTGCAATTTTGGATTCAAACATAACATTTCTTCTTTCTTCTTTTTAGCATAGAGCTGTCATCTGCCAGTGACAGAAGAACTTACAGCTTCCTAATTATAAAATTATGGCAGTAAAACACACAATTTATTCTGTTTTGATATTGAAGAAAATTTCTAAAATTGGTCGAAATTGGAACCACATACCCAAGCTATAAAAGGATCACCCTGAAAGTTATTTGTTCCTCAGACAAAGAAAGTAAATTTGAAAATGTGTATCACAAGATTACAACCCCCAGAGAGTCTTCTTTAGTACACTAGGTAAGAAGCAAATGCAAGAAGGAGGGGAAGTTTCTGAGTAGAGCTTACCTGCAAGTGTTGACAGTGTCAGACACTAGTCAAGGTAGAGTAGATGCACATCTGTATCACTAATGGAGAAATGCACTAAGAATCCTGTGCTATCCAGCTTACACTGGTATAAACACAGTAGTACAAACTAGACATTTAAGTAAAAAACTCTAAAGACCAAAACAGAAGTTATCAGAATGACACCACAGAGTGACAACATTCTGTCTTTCTGTGTCTTCACCTGAAATTATCTCTAAAAACATATACGGAAAGTTCCCCGCTGTCTCTCACTATTGGATAAAGTTACCAGGCCTGTTGAATGAAGGTTCTACCCTTTGACCTCATTTTACATCCAATACCTTCTTATGTGCACTGCCTATAAATGAAGTTATATTAGAGATAGGGGCTTAACACATAAATTGAGAAGAACTTAAAATTAAGTCCACACAGCAGCCTAAACTTATGGCCACATAATTCTTCATATCTCTAGTGTTCACAGTTAATTAGCTCCATTTCAAATGCTTTCTGTGCACTGGTTTATTTAATCCAAATGAAACATTTATGAAGAAGGTAATGTTCATATCATGTCTGTTTTAGAAAAGGGAAAATGTCAAAGTACATTACTAATTTTCCAAAAGTCAATATTCAAAATCAAAAACCCACATGGGGTCCCTGCAATTGCATACTGACCTCCTGTCCTCAGCATTGTAATGATATGCTAAAGAAAGTTATTAGAGAGATGATACCTACTCCAAAAGGATAATGCTTCAAAAATTCTGCTTTGGACACAGGAGTCTGTTTCTTTGAGATGAAGTGCTTCATTAGGGAGATTGGACAGAGTAGTAAATAGTAATCAATCATCCTCATGAGTCTAAGGTATTAGAGAAAAGACAGAGCTGTCTCAGAAGATAAGAACAAAGAATGAGCTCCAACTTCATGCAAGTGATATGTGTCCCTCAGACAATCAGGCTGCCAATAGTCTCTTCACAGGTTTTCACAAACAAAATTTCAGTTTTGTTGTTGTTGTTGTTGTTGTTGTTTGTCTAAGGAGCTAGAGAAAGGACCCAAGGAGCTGAAGGGTGTGTAGCCCCTTAGGATGAACAACAATATGAACTAACTAGTACCCTCAGAGCTCCCAGGGACCCACCAACTAAAGAGTACACATGGTGGGACTAATGGCTCCAGCAGCATATGTATAGCAGAGGATGGCCTAGTAGGTCATCAATGGGAGGAGAGGCCCTTGGCCCTGTGGAAGTTCTATGCCCCAGTGTAGGGGAATGTCAAGGCCAATAAGCAGAAGAGGGTGGGGTGGTGAGCAAGGGGAGGGGGAAGAGAACAGGGGTTTGTTTTGGTTTTTGTTTTCTTATTTTATTTCATTTTATTTTTATTTTTTTTAAGAGGGGGACGTGGGAAAGGAGATAATGTATGACATGTAAGTAAAGAAAACATCTAATTAAAAAAAAAGGTAGTACACATGCCTAAAGGTGTGTTTAAAGGACTTATAGATATCTCTAAAGATGTATTTAAAGGTCTTATAGATATCTATCTGTTTTGGCATTAATATATCTCCATAAGCATTTTATTAATTTTCATGTATTTTTAAAATATATGCAAATAGGAACCAACATGGTAAAACAAAAAATCAGTACAGCACATCAATAGAACTATTAGTATTCTAATTATTCCTATAGACACACCTTATTTTGCTTCTTCATGGGTAAATATTATCTAATGCTGCTAATATTATCTAATGCTGCTAATATTATCTAATGACCTCATGTTTCTTTTAAATTAAAAAAAGCAAGTCTTTACCTCTTTAACTTACAAAAACATAGATTTTTAAAAATCAGGGCTTGCATTCCCACCAGCTCTACCACTCCTAGTCATATACCAAGAAGATGCTCCAACATGTAATAAGGACACATGCTCCACTATGTTCATAGCAGTCTTATTTATAATAACCAGAAACTGGAAACAACCCAGATATCCTTCAACAGAGGGATGGATGAAGAAAATGTGATACATTTACAAAATGGGTACTACTCAGTTATTAAAAACGATGAATTAATGAAATTCTTAGGCAAATGTATAGATGTGGAGGATATCATTCTGAGTGAGGTAACCCAATAGCAAAAGAAAACACATGGTATGCACTCACTGATATGTAGATATTAGCCCAAAAGCTACAAATAACCAGGATACAATTCACAGACCACATGAAGCTCAATAAGAAGGAAGACCATAAATAATGCTGCCATGAACATAGTAGAGCATGTACCCTTATTACATGTTGGATCATCTTCTTGGTATATGCCCAGGAGTGTTATAGCTGGGTTTTTAGCAAGTAGTATGTCTAATTCTCTGAGGAACTGCCAAACTGATTTCCAGAGTGGCTGCAAACCCACCAGCAAAGAAGGGGTGTTCCTACTCCCCCACAATCTCACCAGTATCTGCTGTCACCTGAGTTTTTTTATCTTAACCATGCTGACTGGCTTGAAGTGGAATCTCAGGGTTGTTTTGATCTGTACTTCCCTGATGACTAAGGATGTTGAACATTCTCTTAGGTGCCTCTTAGCCATTTGGTATTCCTCAGTTGAAAATTCTCTATTTAGCTCTGTACCCCATTTTTTAATAGGGTTATTTGGTTCTCTGGAGTCTAACTTCTTGAGTTCTTTGAATATATTGGATATTAGCAAATTATCAGATGCAGGATTGGTAAAGATCCTTTCCCAATTAGTTGGTTGCCATTTTGTTGGTAGTGTCCTTTGCCTTACAGAAGCTTTGCAATTTTATGAGGTTCCATTTGTCAATTCTTGATCTTAGAGCATAGGCCATTGGTGTTCTGTCCAGGAAATCTTCCCCTGTACCCATGTACTGGAGGCTTCTTCCACTCTCTTTTCCATTAGCCTCAATGCATCTGGTTCTGTGTGAAGGTCCTTGATCCACCTGGACTTGAAACTTTTGCAAGGAGACAAGAACGGATCAATTTGCACTCCTTACCTGCTAACCACCAGTCGAGCCAGCACCATTCATTGAAAATGCTGTTACCTTTTCCACTGGATAGATCTAGCTCCCTTATCAAAGATCAAGTGACCATAGGTGTGTGGGTTCACCTCTGGGTCTTCAACTCTATTCCACTGATCTAGCTGCCTGTCACTGCACCAATATCATGCAGTTGTTATCATAATTGCTCTGTAGTACAGTTTGAGGTCAGGGATGGTGATTCCACCAGAAGTGTTTTTATTGTTGAGAATAGCCTTCACTATCCTAGGATTTCTGCCATTCCAGATAAACTTGAAATTGCTCTTTCTAACTCTGTGAAGAATTGAGTTGGAATTTTGATGGAGATTGAACAGAACCTGCAGATTGCTCTCGGCAAGATGGCCATTTTTACTGTATCAATTCTGCCAATCCATGAGCATGCTAGATCCTTCCATCTTCTGAGATCTTTTTCAATTTCTCTCTTCAGACACTTGAAGTTCCTGTCATACTTCACCTGCTTAGAGTCACACCAAGGTACCTTGCATTATCTGTGACTATTGTGAAGGATGTCATTTCCCCAACTTCTCTCTCAGCCTGTTTATCCTTCATGTAGAGAAAGACTACTGACTTGCTTAAGTTAATTTTATATACAGACACTTTGCTGAAGTTGTTTATCAGGTTTGGGAGTTCTCTGATGGAATTTGACCTGTCCTGCAGGCCAAGATATTCGGGGGAGCGAGGAGGACCACAACCTGGAATAAGAACGGGCGAGAGAGAAGACAGGACTCAAGGAAGCATTGCTTGTCAAGAGTCATTTACTTAGTGGAGCAGAGCATATTTAAAACAAAAATCTTGGAGGTGAGGGGGAGAGGAAGGAGGGAGATGGAAGGTTACAAAATCTTCTGGGGTTGAGCTCCAGGGTGACAGTTGGGGAGGGGGTGGATTTCTGTGAATGTTCTTTTTTCAGGGCCAAGCCGGATCCTTGTGATTGTTAGGCAGGATGTTAATCTCAGGGTTCTCATCCTTGTGATTGTCAGGCAGGATGTTAATCTCAGGGTTCTCAATTAGCTGGGGCAGGATGTTTATCTCAGGGCTCTCATGGTTCCCAACAGGAATTCCTGGGGTCACTTAAGCATACTATCATATCATCTGAAAATAGTGATAATTTGACTTCCTCCTTTCCAATTTGTATCTCCTTGATCTCCCTCTGCTGTCTAATTGCTCTGGCTAGGACTTCAATTATGGTAGCCAGAAGCTGGAGAGAACCCAGCTGTCCCTCAACAGAGGAATGGGTATGGAGATTGTGGTGCATTTGCACAGTGGAGTGCTACTCACCTATTAAAAACAATTAATTTATGAAATTCTTAGGCAAATGGATGGATCTGGAGAATATCATCCTGAGTGAGGCAACCCATTCACAAGGGAACACACCTGGTATGCACTCACTGATAGGTGGATAATGGTCCAGATGTTCAGAATACCCAATATAATCCACAAACCACATGAAACTCAAGAATAAGGAAGGCCAAAGTGTGGATACTTCGATACTTCTAAGAAGGGGGAACAAAATACCCATGGAAAGAGTTGCAGAAACAAAGTGTGGAGCAGAGACTGAAGGGAGGACAATCCAGAGATTGCCCCACCTGGGGATCCATTCCATATACAATCACCAACTCAGATACTATTGGGGATGCCAAATGTGTGCTGACAGGAGCCTGATATAGCTGTCTCCTAGGAGACTCTGCCAGTGCCCAATTAATACTGAAGTAGAGGCTCACAGCTATACATTAGACTGAGCACAGCGTCCACAATGAAGGAGCTAGAGAAAGGAGCCAAGGAGCCGAAGGGGTTTTGCAGTCCCATAGGAGGAACAACAATATGAACTAACCAGTACCCCCAGAGCTCCCAGGGACTAAACCATTAATCAATGTGTACACCTGGTGGGACTCATGGTTCCAGCTGCATATGTAGCAGAGGATGGCCTAGTTGGTCATCAATGGGAGGAGAGGCCCTTGGTCATGTGAAGGATCTATGCCCCAGTATAGGGGAATGCCAAGGCCAGGGTGCAGGAGAGGATAGGTTGGTGAGCAGGGGGAGAGTGGAGGGAATAGGGGGGTTTTCAGAGGGAAAACCAGGAAAGGGGATAACATTTGAAATGTAAATAAAGAATATATCCAATAAAAAATGATGGAAAAATGTGTGAAAAAAATGAGGGCCTTAGGAACAAGGAAATAAATTCCCAATCCATCTTTTTACAGAGTTGGTACAGTCCATCCCTATCAATTGTTTGGTGAACAATTTTTTAACATTTGAGCAATGTGAAAATTTTATAATAACAATTAATTGATTTTATGGTGTTGCTAACAGAAAGCCCATGAATTAATAAATGAGACTAGATGTATAAAAATATTCAAGGAAACATTATGATATATTTTTAGATGACAATCCACAGGGTATCAAAATATTGATGACACAATGCTAAAATCTGCCAGGTCTCCATCTAATTTCAAACAGTCATCTCAATCTTCATTTGTTTTCACCAATTGCAACATAAATGGGATCATATACATTAAGAAGCATAATAATTATCCCTCAAGTCTCTCCATTAACATTTCTCCCTATGAATGTTGTTAATTTGCATTTATTTTATAAATATATATAAAGTAGAGCTAACAGAGTCAAAGGGCAAATATAAATAAGAATAATTAATAGCAGAGCAGAGCACAAGGTGCTAGAGGCTCTGAAGTATGAGAATCAGGGGCACACTTTTCAAAGGTTTAAATCTCTCCTACAAGTTGATTAAATTTGGGAGATTCAATGTACAGAATGGTACTTATCCTTTAGTATATTGTATGCTTGAAATGGGTTATGAGACTGAATCTCAAGTGCTCTCATGGACATCAAAGGAAAAACCCTGCAACTTTGTGATCTGATGTCTGAATTATATAGTATGGTGCTGGTGACCACTTCATAGCCCTTACATATACCCATCCAGAATGTGTTCAGTTTTCTTATTGGTACCTCAGTAAGCCTAAGATATTATGATAATCAAAGCTCTGGCCAAACTTCAGACCTATCTCACAGGCAAGAACCAATCCTGGTAATGTTAATGATACTTTGTCATCTAGGCTTGCAAACAGGGGCCTAGCATAATTGTCCTCTGGGAGGCTCTACCTAGCAGTTGAACAAAACACATACAGAGACCCATAGCTGAACATTAGACAGAGCTCATGGAGTCTTGTAGAAGAGTTGGGGAGGGATTGAGGAGCAAGGGGGTGATAGGAACTCCATAAGACCAACAGAATCAACTATCCTAGACCCTGAGGGGCATCCCAGAGACTGAACTACCAACCAAACAAAGAGTAAACAAAGAGTAAAAAGAAGAAGAGTAAACAAAAGTAAACAAAGGCCTTCCAGTCTGTCTGGGCTGGGGTCCAGAGCAGACCTTGGGTGCAAGCTCCGAAGCCAGTCTCACAACACCCAGAGGAAGCTCCACTTCCAGTCACTCTGACACACACAGGATCAGAGGTGAGCAGGAACCAACATCTGTCCCAAAACTGGGAATAACTGGGGCCAGCGGGACCAGGCACACAGGATATCCACCAGCCCAGTGACTCCAGTTCCTTCCAGTCTGTCTGGGTTAGTGTTCTGAGCAGACCTTGGGCACAAGCTCTGCAGCCAGTCCCACAACATACAGAGAAAGCCACACTCCCAGGTGATCTAACAAGTCCAGGATCCCAGGATCCCAGAATCACAGGATCACAGAGACAGCTTGACTCTGAGGAGTTCTGACACAACCAGGATTACAGGAAGGACAGGCTCCAGTCAGATTTAGCAAGGGCAGGTATCACTAGAGTTAACCAGAAGGCGGGGAGTAAGCATAAGAAAATAAACAACACAAACCAAGGTCACTTGCCATCATCAGAACCCAATTCTCCCACCATAGCAAGTCCTGGACACACCATCACACCAGAAAGGCAAGATTCAGATATAAAATCACTTATCATGATGACAATACAGGACCTTAAGAAAGACATAAATAGCACCCTCAAAGAGATACAGGAGAACACAGGTAAAAAGCTAGAAGCTCTTAAAGAGGAAACACAAAAATCCCTTAAAGAACTACAGGAAAACACAATCAAACAGGTGAAGGAAACGAGCAAAACCATCCAGAATCTAAAAATGGAAATAGAAACAGGACAACCCTGGAGATACAAAACCTAGGAAAGAAATCAGGAGCCATAGATGCAAGCATCACCAACAGAATGCAAGAGATAGAAGAGAGAATCTAAGGGGCAGAAGACACCTTAGAGGGCATTGACACAACAGTCAAAGAAAATGCAAAAAGCAAAAAGCTCCTAACCCAAAACAACCAGGAAATCCAGGACCCACTGAGAAGACCAAACCTAAGGATAATAGGTATAGAACAGAGTGAAGACTCCCAATGTAATGGGCCAGTCAATATCTTCAACAAAATTATAGAAGAAAACTTCCCT
>NW_022196906.1:6714070-6718867 GCF_008632895.1 Mastomys coucha
ATACTAGTAGTGATGTATTATTTTTAAGTATACAGCTAATATATTTGGAGTTATTTAAAATTTATATTCAGAAAAATGTATTTTCACTATTACTGTCGACAAGCATCTACATAAGACTTAAATTGATTGTTGTTTTATATCAAACAACTTTTATAAAACTTATTTTTATGGTTATAATATTTTATAAATTTAAAGAATACGACAAAAAAGATATTGTAGGTATTGAAGGGGGGTCTATGGGAGGAGCAGTGGTACAAAAGGGGAACAAGAATGTGATTCAATTCTATTTAATTAAAATATGTTTTTAAATGTTAACAAATTCAGATAAATTGAAATCATGTAACTTTTCTCATCATAATGCAATAAATGTTTAAAAAAATGAATTCACTTAAAAAAAAGAAAAAGTAAACAAAGAGTAAAGAGTCTGGACCCAAGCAGCCCCACACATGTGTAGCAGATCTACAACTTGGTCTTCATGCAGGTCCACCAACAACTGAAACAAGGATTATTTTTGACTCTGTTGCCTGTCAGTAAATCTTGTACTCCTAACTGGGCTGCTTTGTCTAGCCTCAGTGGGAGAGGATGTGCCCAGTCCTACAATGACTTGTTGTGCCATGGTGGGTTGGTACTCAGCAAACTAGAGTCTAGGAATGGGGGAAGGGCTAAAATATGGGGAGATTGTGATGACAGGGGGATTGTAAACAGGATGTAAAATGAATAAATAAATTAGTTAATGGAAAAAATAAAGTGGGAATTCCCAAGACTTTGGAGCAAAGTGCTGATGCTAAGATCAATCGTCACTTTTACAGTCATCTACAGAACAAGAAAGCAGACTCTTCATAATTTGTAAAGGGTATATCTAACCTGGTTTTGAAGCAAATGATAAGGTTAAAGTCAAGTGATCTTTGCTATTTCCTGAAGTAGACATGAAAGCTGCTGGCTACAGTGCAGGAGGGAGAGCTAGGAACATGGGTTTTGGTTGAACATTTATGGTCTTAAGCTATGAACATGAGGTAAGATTACAGCAGTGGATAGCATCCTTCATCAATAAAGTAAAAAATAGGTTAGAAAAGAATAAAAGGTAAAGTTTTCCAAAAAAAACCCAAAAGCAAGTAAAGAAAGTTTGAGTCCTGTGGTTTCCAAAATCACCTCTTATAACAGTGCTTCAAAATAATTGTCAGTACTTTATGAAGTATAGTTTAAGGGCCAACCAAATACCTAGAGCCTCTGGAAATTCTAGTTTGAGGCTAAGGAAGACTCTCATCTTTATACACATCTTCATTTGAAGATAGACTCCAAACTCTTGCTCAGTTTAACAGTTTTGACAGGTACAGGCTATGCACTAATAAGAAATTTTAGGACAGTCTTAAACTTTCTCATCTCTCATTAAAGACCTTCTACACATATTACCTATCCTCTTTGTTCCTCTCCTCTGTTCCTTCTCTGCTGTCTTCCTCTTCTCTTGTCTAAGAGCTACTATCAAGGATTTAATTTAGTTGGACCTTTTCTACAATTACAAATGTATGTTCAAGGTCAATTCTTACTTGATTTTAGCTTCCCCTACCACCTTCTCTCAAGTTCTTGAGTACTCCAACTTATCCATGAACACAAAAGTAAAATTATTATTAATTTTCTCTCAAAAGCGTTTATAGTTCTTTTATTCTATTATAGAAGAATAGCACCTGGGAGAAAATCTAAATCTTCACGTATAAATAAAAATAAAAATGAAGAGCTGATGAAAATACTAATATGGCAGCCTACCTTCATGAGCATCATGACACTAAGAAGGCAGGAACTTCACCACAGAAAGACCAAGAGATATGTCAGTAGATATTCAAAAGCTATTAGTGGTCCACATATCATATCCTGATTGTTACCTGCTAAACTGGCAGAGCTGAAATGATCTACAATGTGCATAAAAAGAGAAATCAGATAAGATGTTTATCACTGTAAAGCACCCAGAAGCATCAAGAATTGAACTATGTCAACTACACTCATTGTTGAATGCTCTCCTGTATTAATAGAAATGATTTGGCTCTGAGGTCTGTTGTGTTGGTAGTAATGCATCTTAGCTATGTTTAATACTAGCAATGAAATGCAACATTAAAAACTCTGTATTTGCTGAAATTCAAGAAAAATTCTTTCAAATGTATATATAAACAGTACTTAAAAATATTGAACTAGGTGTGTGTTGTTCTCATATAGACATGAGCAGACAGTCATAAAATCCATAACAGGCAGACAAACTTTAACCAAAACTATAATTTCATACATATATGTACAGGTATGAGGAGGAAAGCAAGTAGCAACCTAGGATGCTTCAGAAACTTCTATAAGTGCTATGTTGGTGTGATGGCACATGCCTTTAATGCCAGCACTTGGGAGGCAGAGGAGAGGCAGGCAGATTTCTGAGTTTGCACCCAGCCTGGTCTATATAATGAGTTCCAGGACAGCCAGGGCTACAGAAAGAAACCCTGTCTCAAAAAAAAAAAAAAAAAAAAAAAAAAAAGTTCTATGCTTTTTCATCACAATATAATTTCATATTTCTATGCATTTAATATTTTCATATAAACTAGAAAATAATAAAAAGAAAAGGAGAATGAAGAAATAGAAAAGAGAGTGGCAGGAATTTTAAGACAGACAGAGTTATAGGCAATTGAAATGTGGTCTCCCTCCCCTCAGCCCGGACAGTTTTGAAAGTGAAAGAATGCCACAGCCCAGGGCAGAAGTGGCACACCTGTGGTGTGAAATGCTGACTGCTGCCCCAGAGATCAAAGACTGCTGACAACCAGCTCACCTCTGTCAGAATTGCCTTTGAAGTCCCTTCCTCTGGTCTCATGTTTATGTTAAAAGCTTGATTGTTGTTGGCTTTGGTTTTTGCCTTACTATAAAAACACTCTGCACCCAAAGCAAAGTACACCTTGATAAAGTTTTCTTGGCATCATCTCTTTGTCTCTCCCACCCGCTTATTTCCACAGGACCTCAATAATCTCCAGTCATCCAGACATCCCACGATTGTGTGGGCTCCGCTGGCCTGACCCCCACATATGGCGCCCACGTGGACCTTGGACGTGGGAGAAATTAATTGAGGGACCCCACTGCTGGATGCAGGGATCTGGTTAATTAAGGAAGAAAGGATCCAAATGATTGTAGTCGTTTCCACACGGTAAGAAGTTTGGTTAGTGCTGACCAGGAATCCATGTAAGGCTATAGGAATTCTAGACAGGAAGAAAGGTATTCGCCTGATACCTTAAGGGACCTAGGGGGATTTATCAGTGGTAGAAGAAGCATGGGTACAGATATTTCAAAGACGGCTTCCTGGAACGTGGGCAGGCTACTTGAGACTAAAGGGGTAAGGGTAAAATTATATGCATTAAGAGAACTATCAGAACTGGTTGAAGTTTTCTGCCCTTGGTTAGAGGGCATGAGCAGGATAGATAAGAAATCCTGGGAGAAAATAGAAAAGGCACTTGTAAAAAATAAAGTAGGTGGATTTCCCCTCCGCCTTTGGGGGATGGTTATGGACATTATGAATGAAAATGAGAAAACTGAGCGGAAGGGAGATTTTTCAGGCAGTTACATCAGCCTTACAGTATCAGAACTGACAGGTTACGATTCACAGGCTGAGTCTTACTCTACGGCAACCGAGGAAGGTCAAGAATCTTCTGATTCCAGCTCTATGGATAGCGAGGAGAGTCAAACTTTCTCTGACTCCAGTAGTCAAAGCTCTACTGATTCATTCAGTACAGTGGCCGAGGAGTCCCAACCTTCGGCAAGAACCAAACCCGCTGCATTTTGTAACAGAAGGCAACGTGTTTACAATAAGATTGTACCCTCCCAGACTAGGGAGTGTTCTCAAATTGAGTCTCGTCCAGGTAGACCTGAACTCGAGACCAAGATAGGAGAGTTAATTGATGAAATTAGGGGAATTAAATTTCAGGCAGGCAGAGAAAAAGACAGCTATCTGAGGGCGGAAGAGGAAGTGTTTCCCAAAGCCCGAGGCTTTGGGCAGGACAATTCAGAATCACTGGCTTATCTGGCTGTGGAGCTCAGAGGTCAGAATGACAATATGCATAAATATTACCAAGCTTTTAATGTTAAGTTCATAAAGGAATTAAAGGGGGCTGTAGAAAAATATGGTCCCAGCTCTCCATTCACCCAAGCCTTAATTGGTAATGTCCTAGACTATGCTCTAACACCTCAGGGGTGGAAAACGCTTTGCAAAGCAGTGCTGTCGTCTGACGATTATTTGTTATGGAATTCTGAATGGCGGGAACATAGCAGAAAATTGCCATGCAGAATGTCCAGACAGATAATCCAGATTGGACTCTTGAAATGCTTGTTGGGGAAGGCCCATTTGAGGGGAGTACTCGGCAGATAGATTACCTCATTGGATCGCTTAATCAGATTGCTACCGCAGCTCACAGGGCTTGGATTAAGCTGCCAGCTAAAGGGGAAGATAGCATGAGTTTGACCAGTATCCGGCAGGGTCCAGAAGAACCTTTTCAGAACTTCGTGGCTAGGCTACAAAAGGTAGCTAGCAGGACACTGGAAAGCTCCTATGCAGAGGGGCCACTGATTATGCAATTGGACTTTGAAAATGCTAATGCAACGTGCAGAGCAATTTTACTGACGCACAAAGGTCAGACGGATATCTCTGGTTATATTCACCTCTGTGTCAACATGGGACCTACATTTAATCAAAGTTCAGCAGTTGCAGCCATGGTGCAAGAGGCACCTGCCCCAAAAGGTTTGGCATACTGACAAGATAGCAAGAAATGTTACAAATGCGGCAGC
>NW_022196906.1:6718877-6725707 GCF_008632895.1 Mastomys coucha
AAGGATTCTCAAGGCAATACTTGTTCAAAAAATGAATTCAGGGGTCAGCCCCAGGCCCCTCACTGGAACCAAAAGGCAGTATATTGGGCCCAGGGACTGCCAAGTCAGGAAGATCTTTACCTGAGCTCCTCAGAGCAATTCCAGGATGTGCAGGAGTGGAATTATTCTCCACATGGCACACAGTATTAACCCCAGAAATGGACATTAAGATTCTGTCTGCTGGAGTCTATGGACCACTGCCTCCAGAGACTTGGCGTTTTGTGATTGGCAGAGGTAGTGTTGCTGTAGATGGTTTGCAAATTTACCCAGGTGCTATTGATCGCAATTAATCTAGGAAAAATAAAGATTGTGACTTCTTCACCACATAGAATTATTTTTGTACCTGCCTATGAAAAGATTGCTCAACTTATTTTAGTTCCTACTTATCCTGTGTCTCTTAAGGCTATTACTAATGAGACAGGACAGAGTTGTTCTGGTGCTCCTGTAGTTTATTGAATACAGTTTATTACAACTAAAAGGCCTAATTTTAAATTAAATATTGAAGGAAAATGTTTTCAAGGGCTTATTGACACAGGCGCAGATGTGAGTGTTATTGGAGCTCAGAACTGGACCCCAACCTGGCCTCTGACTGAGTCTGTTACTCACCTCCAAGGGATTAGATATGCTAACAATCCAAAACAAAGCTCTAAGCTGCTAATCTGGAGGGATGAGAAAGGTAACTCAGGACAATTTCAACCATATGTTATGCCTAACCTCCCTGTCACTCTGTAGGGGAGAGATCTGTTATCACAGATGGGGCTGGTATTATGTAGCCCTAATGAACTAGCTAATAGGCAAGAGTCCAAATGGGACATTAGAACATACAGAGGCCATAAGCCTTATAATGATGATAAAGGTTTGACACATTTTCCATAGTGGCCACTGTATTTCCTGTGCCTCATGCAGATAAAATCAAGTGGATTAATAATACTGCTGTGTGGGTTGATCAGTGGTCTTTGTCTCAAGAGAAACTAGAAGCAACTTCATTGCTAGTGCAGGAGCAATTGGAAGCAGGCCACCTGAGGGAATCAAATTCCCCATGGAACATGCCTATATTTGTGATTAAGAATAAATCAGGTAAATGGAGATTGTTGCGAGATTTAAGAAAGGTTATTGAATCTATGGTTGTAATGGGAGCATTACAGACTGGAGTGCCATCTCCAGTGGGAATTCCAAAAGGATTTTACAAGATAGTTATGGATTTAAAAGATTGCTTTTTTACAATTCCTTTGCACCCTGAAGATTGTGAGAGACTTGCTTTCAGTGTTCCATCTGTAAATTTTAAGGAACCTTTGAAAAGATATGAATGGATTGTTCTTCCTCAAGGGATGGCAAACAGTCCTATGTTATGTCAGAAATTTGTGTCACAAGTAATAGAACCTGTAAAGAAGAAATGGCCACTGATTTACATCGCCCATTACACAGATGATGTCTTGATTGCTGGGAAAATTCCCCAAGATGTATTTTCATCTTATAAAGATTTGCAAATTGCTTTTAATGAGAGGGGGTTACAAATTGCCCCAGAAAAGGTGCAGACTCAAGATCCATATAATTATTTAGGTTTTATTCTTACGGATAGAGCTGTTATTCCTCAAAAGGTTGTTATACGTAGAGACAAACTAAAAACTTTAAATGATTTTCAAAAGTTATTAGGTGATATTAACTGGCTTCGTCCCTATCTAAAACTTACCACAGGAGACTTGAAGCCTTTATTTGATATCCTCAGAGGAAGTTCAGACCCAAATTCTCCTAGATCCTTAACTAAAGAAGGAATATCTGCTTTAAAGCAGGTAGAAAAGGCTATTGAGAATCAATTTATTACTTATATAGATTATTCTTTACCTTTGCATTTATTAGTTTTCAATACTAGTCATGCCCCTAAGGCATTGTTAAGGCAAAAGGCACCTATTATGTGGATTCATTCTAGGGTGTCTCCTAAACGTATTATCTTGCCATATTATGAGGCTATTGCACAAATCATTGTGCTTGGTAGAAAACAAGCACTGACTTATTTTGGCAAGGAGCCAGATGTTATTATTCAACCTTTTACTTTGGAGCAAGACTCCTGGATTAAACAACATAGCACAGAATGGTTGCTTGCTCAGATTGGATTTCAGGGGACTATAGATAATCATTATACCCAGGACAAATTAATAAAGTTTTTAAATGTGCATGAAGTGATTTTTCCAAAGGTAACAGCTTGGAAGCCAATAGACAATGCCCTTGTGCTATTTACTGAAGGCACGTCTAAAGAAAGAGCTGGGTAATAATCAACAGGTAGTTATAAGAACTCCTGGTCTCTCAGATCAATTGGCTGAATTAACTGCAGTCTTGAAAGTCTTTGAAGCTGTGCCTGGTGCTTTTAACCTCTATACTGACAGCTTCTACATTTTTAACTGTTTACCACTGCTTGAAACTGTGGGAAATATTAAGCTGGACACTCAAGCAGGAATACTTTTTGCTCGGTTACAAAAGATCATCCTTGCACGTAAAAATCAAATCTATATTGGTCATATTCGGGCTCATTCTGGCCTTCCAGGGCCACTAGCCAGAGGTAATGACCTCATTGACAGAGCCCTGATAGGAGAAAATTTAGTTTCAGATCCTGTGGCCTTAGCTAAACAGGATCATGATAATTTCCATTTATCCAGCCAGACTCTGAGGCTCAAACATAAAATTTCCAGAGACCAAGTGAGGATGATTGTTAAATAGTGCCCTAAGTGTGTTACTTTATCCCCAGTTCCACATTTGGGGGTAAACCCAAGAGGGCTTATGCCTAATAGTATTTGGCAAATGGATATAACACATTATGCAGAATTTGGAAAGCTTAAATATATACATGTCTGCATAGATAACTGTTCAGGATTTATTTTTGCTACCCTGCAATCAGGAGAAGCCTCTAGAAATGTCATTGACCATTGTTTACAAGCATTCAGTGTTATGGGTTTGCCCAAAATACTCAAAACGGACAATGGTCCTTCTTACACTGGTAAAAATTTTAGTTCTTTTTGCAAAGATTTTGGCATTCTTCATAAAACTGGCATCCCTTATAACCCTATGGGACAGGGTATCATCGAACGAGCCCATCACAGGATTAAAAATTGGCTTCTCAAGACCAAGGGAGGGAACCTCTTCCCGCAGAGGTCTCCAAAGGCACATCTTGCCTTTGTTCTTTTTATTTTGAAGTTTCTGCAGACCGATGTTAAAGGTTGATCTGCGGTAGACCAACATTGGCATTCTTATGCTATGGTGTGTTGGAGAGACCCACTCCCCAATGCATGGCATGGCCCAGACCCTGTGTTGGTTTGGGGAAGAGGCTCAGTCTGCATTTTTTCCCAAAAAGAGGAGGAGACGCGGTGGCTCCCAGAGAGATTGGTACACCAGATTGATTCAGAGCAGCTGCTGTCTTAGCAGGAAAGCTCAGATTGCTGTGGAAAGTTTTTTTTTTTCTTTTGTTATCTTTTGTTCTAAAGCTGACAGGCTTTTTCCTGCCAGTTTTGAACGTGTTTTTCCTGTTTATTCCAAACTGTTTCCTCCTGAAAACAAACCGTGGGTCACCCTGAGCATAGTTTCACTATCGTTTCAATGTTTACATTCTGAGAGCAAGCAACATCCCGAAGTCACTGGCACACCACCGAGAATCCAGCATTTCAAAGGTTAATGCGAGCACCAGACTTGGCAAAGGACTAATTTGCATTGTCTTGAGACCTGTTCCCTAGGCAAACGACTCCAGAGCCCAAGCAGAAGACTTGCAACTCAGCAGAGATCTGTTCCCAGCCCCGCCTCCTGGCTTCAGCCTCTGTGAGAGCAGCCTAGCCAGAATTTCCTCAACCGCTTTCAGAGAATCGTCACAGCTCCTGGACTCTGCAGGTGTTAGAAGGCATGTTTTGGCATTTTGTGTGGATGGATGGTGCAGAAAGTAGCAGTCTCTCTGGTGGTGAGGTCAGCCCAGGAATAGGCACATGCCCACTGTCTGTGCCTGTGATAAAGACATGTCATAAGCCTGGGATGACAGAACGAGAGAGAGTAGCTCAAAGCACCATGATGATTCCCATACAAATGTGTCGAGCTCATGACCTTTATCCTGCATTTGTTTTTTAAACGAGAGAGTGTGAAATGTGGTCTCCCTCCCCTCAGCCCGGACAGTTTCCAAAAGCGAAAGAATGCCATGGTCCAGGGCAGAAGCGAAAAGCTGACTGCTGCCCCTGAGATCAAAGCCTGACAACCAGCTCACCTCTGTTGGAATTTCCTTTGAAGTCCCTTCCTCCAGTCTCATGTTTATGTTAAAAGCTTGATTGTTGTTGGTTTCGTTTTTTGCCTTACTATAAAAACACTCTGCACCTGAAATAAAGTACACCTTGATAAAGTTTTCTTGGCGTCGTCTCTTTGTCTCTCCCACCCGCTTTTTTCCACAGGACCTCAATAATCTCCAGTCCAAGACAACCCACAATTGTGTGGGCTCTGCCGGACCCCCACAGGCAATGTACCCTGCCTAGTCATTATTACATGCTCCAAGACCTATATATTAAATTAAACTTCTACTTTGGAAAACTGCAAGCAGTGACTTGTAGGATATGAATATTATAACTAAGAAGGATAAAATGTTCAACAGTCAGGGAACAAAAAAAGTGTTGACAAAGCAAAGATGTATATGCCTCTTATGAGAGGTGGAACTAAGTCTTGGCAATGTGTTGGAAGTTCCCACCCTGATAAAACTCAAAGAAATCCACTTGCTCCCAGAATGATTACAGAAACTCATGCTTGTCAAGTGCTTTTAACTGGGGCTGTGTTATACTTTCAGAAGTTTAGTCCATTAACATCATGGCAGGAAGTATGACAGCATGCAGGGCAACATGATGCTGGAGGAAGTGAGAGATCTACATCCTGATCCAAAACCAGCAGGAGAGACTGTCATACTCAGGCAGCTAGGAGGAAGCTCTCTTCTGCAATAGGTGTAGGCTAAGTATAGAAAGAAACCTCCAAACCCCACCCCACACAGTGATACACTTCCTCCAACAAGGCCACACCTCCTAATAAGGCCATTCCCTATGGACCAAACTTACTCAAACTACCACTAATTAGTTCAGACCAAAAAGGTTTTTACACTGTTCTAGACAATTTGTTACAGAATTTATGACCTGTGAAACTTGGCCCATACCATGTTAACCCCAGCTGCTAGGTTTGTTTCCAAATTGAGAATGTATGTTTATATTTTTAAATGTAGAATTGTAAATCTAAAATTTATACCTTTACACTTTTAATCCTAAATCTCATTAGTGGGCATGTTCAGGTTCATATTTCCTCTCTATAATTTTTGATTATATTTTAAAACAACAACAATAATTCATTTAGGAAAGTACCTTCATACCCATGTAAAATTAAATCAATATTGACTTAGATAATCTTGTGATTCAAACCACCTATATTTGGTTCTTTTATTCTATTTTCAGTGGGGTTTTAAAAAATGTATATACACTCAAATTACTTTTAAAGCATATTTGTTTATCTTCAACATGATCAAGAGCAGTGGTGTTTTGCACAGTCCTGGAGCATTCTGGGTTACTCTGTTCCCCAGGGTTTCCTAAGTCAGCTTCTCTTAAAAATATCTCACACCCTGCTGCTATTTA
Source organism: Mastomys coucha (assembly GCF_008632895.1). Classification (NCBI taxonomy): domain Eukaryota; kingdom Metazoa; phylum Chordata; class Mammalia; order Rodentia; family Muridae; genus Mastomys; species Mastomys coucha. The sequence goes on from NW_022196906.1 coordinate 6,724,544, forward strand.
AAGTGATTTTAATGTTACTCCAAATTAAATCCATTACTTCTAGACTATCAATTTTCCAGCTTGAATCAGTACCCTCAAGATTCCCATCTGCTGTCTATTGTGAAGCCATTATTTAAATCTGTCTCTTTGTTCCATATCCTATCACCTCCTAGGCTTGAAAACTCCTCTTCATACTGTTCACACTCATCCCTCCCTGTCAGATATGTATTGTTATTCTGTGCAGATTCTAATATTAGGCAGGTTCAACATTCCCAAATTCATGACCAGACCCTTAAAATGTTATAATTTTAAGTGGCTTTCAGAGTATAGTAAAAGTTCATTTCAAAGATAGAAACACAAAGTCTCTAGGATACAGAACAATCAATAAAAAATAGAAAATTGTGCTTAAAAAAAAGAACTGAAAAGTCCTTAAGTTGGGAGAAAAAAATTAACTGATACTGTTGTGATCCTAAGGTAATATAAAATCTTGACAAAGTCTACAGGTTTGTTATTCCCATCATCTATAAGAGGAGAAAAAGTAAATAAATACAGTGTAATATTTTGAAAATAATGTATTATGTTAGGTGTGTAGAAGTATCTATATTCTAGCTCTTAAAATTTAGAAAAGTTAAAACAACATAGTAGAAAATAAATGTTGTTTAAAATTGGCTTGGCATTACTGACACACATTTGCCTTTTATATTATATATCGGTAGATATATATGCATATAAATAGAAAATTAGGTTTATTAATTAGGATATTTAACTATCTGAACTTTGTATTATCCTTTATTTTTTAAATTTTAGTAAATTTAATTATATTACTTTTTGAAAAATTTTGTACAATACAGTGCATTTTGATTATATTCCTTCCCATAACTTCCAAGTCTACCTGAACTTCCATCCCCCAGCTCTTTTACCTTCATGTCAGTTGTTTTTGTTTTTTTATACTTCTGGGACTTGTTTTTGGTTTGTTTTGGTTTCTTTTAGTTTGGTTTTCTTATACCCAATGGATTCCAATTTGTGCAGATGTGTGGGCTCATCCAATACACCATGGCAAGCCAACTAGGGATCACACTCTTAATGAAAATGACTCTCTTTTAACCAGACCTGATGAACCACTCCCACTTCTGTGCTAGGATGTTGATTGACTTGATCCTTTTTTTTTTTTTTTTTTTTTTTTTT
>NW_022196906.1:6725784-6757177 GCF_008632895.1 Mastomys coucha
CAGAAATCTGCCTGCCTCTGCCTCCCAAGTGCTGGGATTAAAGGCATGTGCCACCACCGCCCGGCGATTGACTTGATCTTATACTCTGGTGTTGTGCAAGCTATTCCATACTGTATTTTCAAAGGCTATGAAGAGCCAAAGGACTATTGAGCTAACAGAGCTAACAAAGATAGAAAAATAATAATGTTTGAATAAAAATACATATTAAATATTACATATATATAATAAAATTTGATAGAAAAATCATATTATAATATATATTCCATATTTATATAAAACATAAATATATATATTATATATGTATACATATATTTTATATATACCATTATATATATGTGTGTGTGTGTGTATATAGATAGATAGATAGATAGATAGATAGATAGATAGATAGATAGATAGATATAGATATATATACAATCTTTTTCTTTATTAACCACAAAAGCATGGTCCTGGAATGATGCAAATAAACTGAACTCTTTGCTTTGGAAACCTGAGTATGACTTTATTGTTCCTGCCTATGTAAGTTTAATTGACGTTGCCTTAATAGTGAATGAAAGTGACTCAGGAATGACATACTGGGTTCTCCATCCATCCTACATGGCTATCAACAGAGATGGAGTCAACTATTTCTTGCTTTTTTAGATTTATTTATTTATTATATATGAGTACAGTGTAGCTGTCTTCAGGCACCAGAAGAGGGTGTCAGATATCATTACAGATGATTGTGAGCCACCATGTGGTTGCTGGGAATTGAAGTCAGGACCTTTGGAAGAGCAGTCAGTGCTCTTAACCCCTGAGCCATCTCCTCAGCCTGAAGTCAACTATTTTCAAACTACTCAATTAATAACCTGATGTTTCCATTTGAGCATACTCTTGCAAACTCCTTAGGAACCTTCTGCCTGACAGAGAAATTAATGGACTTCAAATATTATTCAGCTGGTTGTAACCATTTGCAAATCACCTAGTCCCATAGCAATGAGTTACATTGTATTTATAAAATTATATTTCCAATAAACAAGATGTGTAAGAATGTTAATAACATTATCTGTTCAATGAGCCTAGTAATTGTGTTCCAATGAACCCATCCACACTTAATTTTCATAATTTTTCTACATGTCCTTACAAACTTCTAGGTTCTGTAAAAGTAATATCTACAAAGCTAAATCCACAGAAACTTTTTTACCCTTCTCTTTTGACTCTAAAACTGTCAGACAATGAAGTTGAATGAATCGCTTTGTCTGATTTCTTGCTTTAGATATCATAGAACTATTACAGGTTGTTATAGATAGGACACTTTCCAAAGACTGTTTAGCAGGTAAGTCAGAATATATTTTTAACTTCTTTTTTTTGTTGTTGTTCATCCCTGAGCTTCCTTTATTGGTTAATGATTAAATATTTCTTTCCATTCCTTGTCAAGTTTGACTTTCTAATGATGCATTATTTTCTGTTTACTCAAATTATATGCAATTACTAAAATTGCAGAGAAAGAATGTTCTGGAAACTTGGAAATGAGGAGAAGATGAGCCATTATGCTCATCCACTTAGAGATGTTAATTGGACACTTTCTTTGACTCAGATACTCTACTGGATCTCCAATTAACACATAAAATGGAGAGTCCTCTACTGAGGAATTGACTGAGGAAAGAGAGAGAACTGGGTAACCTGTACAGTAAGCGTATTCCCAACAGGAGGAAACACTGATGTAGTCTGAAGACTGAGCTGCCTTGGTTAATTGAAAGGAAGATCAGAGAGGAGGGAGTGGGCAAAAAAGGAAGGGGGAAGGGGAGCTGGTGAGTCAGCAGAAGGGAAGAGAGAGGAAGAACATGTATCATATTAGAACTGTAGAGAACCATCCTGAACTATGGAAGGCTGATAGGAGCCCCAATCACCTTATTAAGTGTGGAGCATGGCTCATGTATTGCTCTACTGTTGCTGAGGCTTGTGGGATTGGCCTGGAACTGGAAGTCCTGGAGTAATGACTTCAGCCACCTGCTAGGTACTGTAATACCAAATTCTTACATCCAGCATCATGTTCTTACCTATCCAAAATTTTTAATAATTTATGTGTGGCATTTTAAAATGTTGCAGGTGCATTTTGAATGTATAAACATTATTCTGAAATTAGGAACATGGTTACTTTTCTAACCTCGTCTCAAATGTTAGAGATGTTTCAAATTCTATTTGATCTAACACTCTGAGAAATTGAACCATGTGTCTAAATTTCAGGCAATGAAGATGGGAGAACCTTGAGAAAGTTTCTTCAGTCCAGCTCTCTGGAATGGGAACCTCGGCTGGAGCAAAGCACGAAAGCCTTCTGGAGACACTTCCCCACAGGTATGGAGTCTTAGCCAGCAAATGAAGAGGACATTCTCAAACAAAAGAACTGACATGAAGTTCTTTTATTCCTGCATTATTATGCTGGTATTTTTAAATAAAAACAAATAATGCTGGGCGATGGTGGCGCACGCCTTTAATCTCAGCACTTGGGAGGCAGAGGCAGGTGGATTTCTGAGTTCAAGGCCAGCCTGGTCTACAGAGTGAGTTTTAGAACAGTCAGGGCTACACAGAGAAACCCTGTCTCAAAAAACCAAAATAAATAAATAAATAAATAAAATGCCATGCAAGAATATGCTCTAATATGTGGTGAAATTATACAAATTTATGTAATCCTATTAAATATTTCACAAACATTTGCTTATAAATTTAGGTATCATAGCAGTAAGCTGAATAAGATATTCTGCCTTAAAAATTGATAGAAGAAGAGAAAGAAAACTAAAGATTTCTAATTTCACTTTGTTCTTAAAATAACCCTGGAATTAGCCTTTGCTTTTTAGGGTACCACATGCTTTAGAGTTCTCAACAGTCCTATTCAGAGCTTGAGATGACCAAATTATAAATGAAAAAAGATATAAATGTGTTTAAAAACAAATACAGAGATGAGCATAAATCACAAGGGTTTAGCAAAACGGATTCACAGAGTAAAAACAGAACAATTTCTTTAAATGCTAGGGCAGAAGGAAGCAGGCACAAACCCTTTCCCCATTTTTAATGCTGCAGATCATATGAGATGATCACATGAACAGGAGCTCCTACATAAATAACACTCTCCATGAAGGTTGCCTTTGCTGTTTCTAGTTCTGCTTAGTTTAATGACTATTGTATTTCTTTACATGGGTGTTCAATAATTTATATTTGCTTTATTTTGCTGAAGTACATTTGGCTTCTTCCAGTTTAAGGTTGATTCAGACAGTCTATGGCTCATGTTCACCAGCATCCTTTATAATACTTGTCCTGATTAATAATGGCCACTTGCCATTTGTGGGTATGTGTGTATGTGTGTGTGTGTGTTTATGGTATGTATGGAAGCTTATAATCACTAGATTGAGTTTACCTATGTTGTTCTTCCGTGGACACTAAAAATATATTAGGTCATTGATTTTGTTTTCATATTGATAGTGAAATAAAGTTTAGATTCCATGGGATCCTTGCCAATATGTGAAAAAATAAGTTTTCATCTGCTTAACCAGAGATAGGCTTATAGTGGAGCCTCTTTAGTTTTAATTTGCACTTCTTTGATATGTGTGATGACTACTAATGCTTAGTCAAGTTTATGTATGTAAGTCCCATCACAGGAGTGTTCTGTCTACAAAGATTGTTAGACGTGAAGAGTCTGAGCTCCCATCCTAGCTTTGCCAAACAACAGAATTCAAATTTAAAATATGCCCTCTTGGGACAAGAGTGCATGCCTCACAAGCATGAAAACTTGAGTTGAATCCTAGGTAAATAATGGGGTGGAGTGACACATACTTGTAATCTGAAGGCTGGGGAGGTCTAGACAGTAATGGTACCACTTATAAATTTCATCATGTACAATAGCCCTTAAATAGATCAATCAGAAACTGGTTGGTAAGTTTCATGACAGTTGCACCACTATGGCACCAGTGGCACATTTTATATAGAGAGAGACACATACAATAAATACATATATATTGATACCACACACAAACACACATACACACACACACAATATACATAAATCACAAAACATGCACATATACAATACATGACATACAGTAAGCATACATACTTTCCCATACACATAGCTGCATACACCCATATGTGCACATACATGCAGAGACACTATATACAAAAGGTAGGCATTCACTTACACATATACATATATGCACCTGCAGTAACACACACATGCACACACAACACATATACATGCATACATATTACATACCAACCTCCCACACATATACACATGTATATTCCCACCTTATTATTGAAACTTTACATTATAAAATATTTTAAAGTACATGGTTGATGTATATTTTCTGCCAACTACTTTGAAACTCTCATTCTTTCAAATTTGAGTCCATCTAGTTCTGAAGGTTTTTCCAGGTCATTGTTGACTTTTTCATGATTTTAAATTCAGTCAATGTCTCTCAGTTTTTCCAAAAGAAATTTGACATGCCAAAATTGTTCCATCATGTTCATAAATGAACATATAATTTGCCTTATTTTCTTGATAATTCTTTTAGGATAGAGGGAAAGCATTGTGTTGCCCTAACTTTATCTCAGAATATCTATACTCTGTAGAAATTTCCTACTACAACTTCATAGAAACTAGTGTTACAAATACAAAGTGAGTTCTGTCATAATAATAATCCTTTAATAACCACTGAATGATTTTTTTCTGATACTATTTTCATGGCAGCTGATTAAATTCAGGAGAGACATAGGTATAAAAGTTGTACTACTTTGTTAAGTATAAATAGAGGGACTAGATTGTTTTCTTACATAATATTCACACAAGGCAGCAGAACAGATATAAAAATATGTGATTTACATCAAAAGTTTAGATTTTCAGTTTATTGTTAGTGTTACATAAATTGTGTAAAAGACACAGTATTTGTAGCATGAAAGATCATGACCACACAAAACTTGGAGCTCTGAAGTGAAGCTCTCAATAATCAAGTCTGTACTATTGTTCCTTCTGAGAATATTTGTTTTGTATTAGGGCTATAGCATCCCTACTTCACAGTGAATGAAGGAAGGGAAAAGAGAATGAAGGGAAGAAGGAAGGAAGGAAGGAAGGAAGGAAGGAAGGAAGGAAGGAAGGAAGGAAGGAAGGAAGGAATGGTAACATTTTCTTGAATTTGTTTCTGTAAAAATTATCAAAGGGATACAAATTGGAAAGGAAGAAGTCAAATTATCACTATTTGCAGATTATATGATAGTATACTTAAGTGTCCCCAAACATCCTACCAGAAAAGTTCAAAAACTGATAAAAAAAAAATTCAGCAAAGGGGCTAGATATAAAGTTAACTCAAACAAATCTGTGGCCTTACTTTATTCAAAGGAAACAGGCTGAGAAATTAGGGAAACGGCCCCCTTCACAAAAGTCACAAATAATATAAAATACCTTGGTGTAACACTAACCAAAAAAGCAAAAGATCTGTATGACAAGAACTTCAACTCTCTGAAGAAAGAAATCGAAGAAGATCTCAGAAGATAGAAAAATCTCCCATGCTCATGGATTGGTAGGATTGATGTAGTAAAAATGGCCATCTTACCAAATGCAATCTACAGATTCATTGCAATCCTCATCAAAATTTCCACTCAATTCTTCATAGAGTTAGAAAGAACAATTAGCACTTTCATTTGGAATAACCAAAAACCCAGCATAGTGAAAACTATTCTCAACAATAAAAGAACTTCTGGGGGAATCACCATCCCTGACCTCAAGTTGTATTACAGTGCAATAGTGATAAAAACTGCATGGTATTGGTACAGTGACAGGCAAGTAGATCAAGAGAACAGAATTTATGACCTATAAATGAACCCACATACCTATGGTCACTTGATATTTGACAAAGGAGCTAAAACCATCTAGTGGAAAAAAGACAGCATCTTCAATAAATAGTGCTGGTTCAACTTGTGGTCAGAATGTAGACGAATGCACATTGATTCATTCTTATCTCCTTATACAAAGCTCAAGTCCAACTGGATCAAGGACCTCCACTTAAAACCAGAGACAATGAAACTAATAAAACAGAAAATGTGGAAGAACCTCAAACAGATGGGCACAGGGGAAAATTTCCTGAACAGAACACCAATAGTTTATGCTCTAAGATAAACAATCAACAAGTGGACTCATAAATTGTAAAGCTTTTAAAAGGCAAAGGACACTGTCAATAGGACAAAATGGCAATCAACAGATTGGGGAAAAAAATCTACCTATTGTACATCAGATAAAGGGCTAATATCCAATGTCTACAAAGAACTCAAGAAGTTAGAATCCAGAGAACCAAATAACCCTATTAAAAATGGGATGCAGAACTAAAATTCTCAACTGAAGAATAATAGATGGCCAAGAAGCACCTAAAGACATGTTCAACATCCTTACTAATCAGGGAAATGCAAACCCAAGAAATGCTGAGATTCTACCTCACACCAGTAAGAATGGCTAAGATAAAATACTCAGGTGACTGCAGATGTTGGAGAGGTTGTGGAGAAAGAGGAACACTACTCCATTTTTGGCAGGATTGCAAGCAGGTACAACTCTGGAAATAAGCCTGGTGGTTCCTCAGAAAATTGGACCCAGCTGTACCACTCTTGGGTATATAACCAAAAGATGCTCCAACATATAACAAGAACTCATGCTACACTATGTTCATAGTAGCCTTATTTATAATAGCCTGAAGCTAGAAAGGACTCAGATGTCCTTCAACAGAAGAATGGATACAGAAAATATGGTACATTTATACAATGGAGTACCAATCAGCTATTAAAAACAATGAGTTTATGAAATTCTTAGACAAATGGATGGAACTAGAATGTATCATCCTGTGTGAGATAACCCAGTCATAATAGAGTACATAGGTTATGTACTCACTGATAAGTGGGTATTAGCCCCAATTCTTGGAATACCCAAGAGACAATTCACAGACCATATGAAGCTCAAGAAGAAAGAAGTCCAAAATGTGGATGCTTCAGTCCTTCTTAAAAGGGGGAACAAAATAGTCATGGGAGGTAAAGGGTAGAGGGCTTGGGAGGGAAAAAGAGGGGCAGGATCAGATATGAGAGCAGACAGAGATGACAGACAGAGGGTCAGGAATTTGAAGAACTATGTAGCAATGGTGGGTGGGGAACTGGGGATAGCCCAGAGCAAGTCCCAGATGCCAGGAGAGCAAGAGATTCCAAGGACACAACAGAGATGAGATTAGCTGAAATGCCCAACAAAGGGGAGGAAGAACCTGAAGAGACCATATTCAGTGGTTATACAAGCCCCCTTGGTGGGGGATGGGGCCACCCACTCATCTCTAAATTGTTAGCCGAGAAGGGCTCCTGTCTAAAGGTAATGTAGGTACAAAGTGTGGAGCAGAGACTAAAGCAAAGGCCATCCAGAAACTGCCCCACCTGGGGAACTATCCCATATACAGACACCAAACCGAGATACTGTTGCAGATGCCAAGAAGTGCTTGCTAACAGGAGCCTGTTATAGGTGGTATAGTTACGCCAGATCCTGACAAATACAGAGGCAGATGCTTGCAATCAACCATTGAACTTATCAAGAGGTCCCCAATGGAGGAGTTTGAGGAACTGAAGGAGTTGAAGGGGTTTGCATCCCCATAAGAGAACAACAATATCAACTAACCAGATCTCCCAGAGCTCCCAGGGAATAAACCACCAGCCAAAGAGTACTCATGGAGGGACCCATGGCTCCAGGTGCATATGTAGCAGAGGATGGTATTGTCTGGCATCAATAGGAGGAGAATCCCTTGGTCCTGTGAATGCTTGATTCCCTAGTGTATGGGGAATGCTAGGACAGTGTGGTGAGAGTGGGTGGGTGGAAAGAGGAACATTTTCATAGAAGTAGAAGGAGGGGAATAGGAGATGGGAGATTGGAGAGGAAACTATAAAAGGGGATAATATTTGAAATGTAAATACATAAAAATCCAATAAAAATATTTATTTATGTAAAAAATTCTAAACAAACAAACCCACACAACAAATAAGCAACACTACCCCAGTATTATTCTAGTCAGAAAAACATAATGCAAATTTAATAATGTTGAAGAAATATCAGAGATTTCAGAAACATCAGTGATTAAAAACAATATAGGTATATATTTTAAAATGTAAATGTCAAAAAGTAGGGCTAAATCCATAATAATAATGTTCCAGAATTTAATGGCTAAAGAGATGGCTAATTAAGAGCAAACACTGCTCTTGAAGAGAACATGAATTTGATTCTTAGCACTCATGGTTGGTGGATCACAATCTCCTATAACTCCAACTCATATATCAGATGCACCCTTCTGGGCTCCCCAGGCACTTATGTTCAGAAGCACATACTAAAACACAGACACACTCATAGGCATAATTTAAAAGTAAAATCAATCACAAAAATAGAAAAAGTAATTTGGTAAAATACCAATTTAATGTTCTGAGACAAAATGAATTTGAAAAGTCTTTATTCTTGTAAACACTGAAATACAGCTCATAGGTTGGTTAAAAATCATTAGAACACTATTAAATTTCTTAACGGTAATTATTGTGCTAGGTTTATATAAAAATAATACAATATTCTTAGGAAACACAAAGAAATATGTTGTACTAAAGGGCCCTCCTTAAACTATTCAAACGAGGCCAAAGGTGATAATGGGTAAGTCTATGTATGCTGATGTTCTCCGCATGATCCTCCTTCTTACATTCCCTGTAATACTGAAATTCCTTCAAGATACATTTGATTATAACAAAATAATTATTATGCTAAATACCAAAGTATTTACATTAAGTATCTGGTATATAAAATAGTAACTACTTAAACAATATTGTTTTAATTACTTATTGTAATGGCTCTCTTAGGGCCTTGCGCTTCTTATTTCTACAAAGGAAAGCATTTTTCCTTTTGCAGGATTGACTGGAAAATAATTGGCCAATATGAAAACTTAGAACATAATTTGTTTACAGATGACTAATTAAAATGATGGTCTCTTGCAGGGTGGTGGTGGCGCACGCCTTTAATCCCAGCACTTGGGAGGCAGAGGCAGGCTGATATCTGAGTTCAAGGCCAGCCTGGTCTACAGAGTGAACAGCCAGGCTACACAGCCAGGACAGCCAGGGCTACACAGAGAAACCCTGCTTCGAAAAACCAAAAAAAAAAAAAAAAAAAAAAAAAAAAAAAAACTATGGTCTCTTAAATTATATCATCCAAATCTCTAGACCATTTGTTTCAGAAAGACACATACAAACACACATTCAAACACACACATGTACACACACACACATCCCCTCCGCACACACCTATGCATCTTTTTTGTACCCTTTCAAAATTATTACCTATAATCTACAGATCTGAATCAAAAGACTCTGAAGCATCAACAACTGTTGTTTCTTTGCTCTGTTTTTTATATTTTTCACTGCAGCTGTAAACAATGATATTCCTTTTTAAATTTCCCACCTCTAGTATTTTTGTAAGTTTGTGGACAAAACTTTATAAGGAGTCCTTCAAAACACAAATGAAGGACTGACTCCTAAAAAAAAGTTCCAGTCATCAATGGGTCCAACAGTCTCCTCACAGAGCTATTTCAGAATCTATGGCTGAGAACTACCATTGTCTTTCTGCTTTGTAATTCCATGCCTTTGCTAATAAAGGATTCTTGGGTGGAAATAAAGTATTTAAGGAGAAAAGAGTGTTTTAAAGGGGTTTTCTTAGAGATGCAAAGAAATGGTTATTCAACAATGCATAAACAACAACAACAAAATATATGTCTTCAGAATACCGTTCATTCTATGACCTAATAACAAGCCCCAAATCATTTAGAGTACTCTCATTGACTATCCTAGTTCCATTTAGCTAGAAACTGCCTTCAGGTAATCATTATGTGGCTAAAGATGAATGTATGTCACAGGTTTCTTGTAAAAGGCACATGCTAATATTTTCCATACTACAATAATTAATTCAAAATCATGTCTCCCAATTTTGTCTTACATATTTTTGACAAAATAATGACCATTATCATAGCTTTCTCTAAGTCTGTCATAAATAATGAGCTAAGTAAATATTCATTGTATATAAACAAATATTCATTGTGTATATGATCTTAAGAATCAGAATTTGAGTCCAGTCTTGGGATTGAGGGCCTTGAAAAAGGGATGCTCAGTGTGATGGGTTCTCATGTTTTTATCATGTTAGTATTCACAGGCAAAGAGATTAATGGACTTTCTGCTTCATTTCCAACTCTCTACACAGACCAGACCACCAGCTCTCCCTAATGGCACTTAGATTTCTATTCTTTTGTGTAGAAATGCTTTTGTTTGTTTGTACTTCTTTCAGCATTTTTGTGCTTTTATTTTTTTTATTTTACTGTAATTTGTTTCTGCAATGTATGAACTGATGACTTAAAATATCTAGAGCAAGCTTCTAGTAGTGTTTTACTTGCATTCGATTATTATATAAAACTTATTTTGCCAATTATATTTCATATTATCCATGTATTCTACAGTTTTCTTTTGTGTCTTCTTGCTTTCCAAGCATTTAGACATTTGAGGTAGTTGAATGAATGATGCCACCTCCAATGATGTGTAGAAAAGTAAATGCAGGTGGTCCTGCTTCACCACCCGGACTCTGCACATAAGTCCAAATAAACAACAGTTGGCTTCCAGAGGGCCTTAAATACAAGTGGCCCCTTGTAATAAATACTTGTTAAGAGTATACCATAAAGGATTCACTACTAATTTTCCCTGACAAACTTTTAAGTCTCCCCTTTTTCCACTAATTTGAAATACAGACTCTGCTAAAAAGTCTCTTGTCCCTTTTCCTTTTATTCTGCAGGCCCACTATCAGATTCCACATACATATGGTCAATTCTTCAAACAAATACCTTTGAATCACATAGTTCTTGATTTCTTTCCCAACTGCACTGGCAAAATGTGGACTCTTCAGAGACTCTGTGAACTGTGTAAAGGTTATCCTTGTGTAATCAAATGCTGATTTCTCTGTCCTCATATATTTTTGAAATCTAGAAACAGAATTCTAATGTTTATGCCAAGAATCTCCTATCCTAAGTCTGTATAAACAATGCTTACCACTTATTCACTGCCTTGTCAATAAAAGCTGATCAATAAAAGGGTATATAGCTTTTGTAGAAAATTAGAAACATGTTGTTATGGAGGTAAAATTTGAGTCAATTAAATAGGCTAATCCCCAGAAAACATTTAACATTCCCTCACATGAAGTATTGTGGCTACCCACATTGTGGTATAATATTTGTGCTAATAATCAGAATTGACAAGCATGACACATGCACACAGTTGGTTTTATCTCTTGACACACCATAATTTTGTTGGATTAGTTCTTTTTTTTTTTTTTTTTTTTTTTTTTTTTTTTGGTTTTTTTCGAGACAGGGTTTCTCTGTGTAGCCCTGGCTGTCCTGGAACTCACTCTGTAGACCAGGCTGGCCTCGAACTCAGAAATCCACCTGCCTCTGCCTCCCAAGTGCTGGGATTAAAGGCTTGCGCCACCACTGCCCGGCGGATTAGTTCTTGAACATGAACATCTCAGAAGGCTACTGCTGAACTGTATATAAATAAACAGGTTCTTGTCAGCCTCAGCTGCCAAAGAAGACCAAGTAGAGACATGTCAGTCTTCTATCACTTGCAGTTACAGCAAGTTTCAAGGCTCATGACTTAAAACAATGCAGACCTACCATCTTACAATATGCAGGTCAGAGATACAACACAGATCCTAGTATTCTGAAGCCAAGGTAAGGGAAGGGCAGCAATGGCCCTTGGGGGAGAACTCAGTTCCTCCTCTTTCTGAGTGTTAGAAGTTGATTGATGAGATTCCTAATATTTAAAGTAAGCAAGGGTAGTTGGATCTTATTCTATTTTATTGACGCTTCCTCTATATCCTCTTTGCCTTCTTCATACTGCATGGGCCCACCCTGTAACTCAGGTTAATACTACCACTACCATTGCAAGGCTAGAAGATTGACAACTATCAGTACATGTGTTATCTTGATTTTTCTTTGACACATAAGGTAGAATAATAAAACTATCCTCAAGTAAGGATGTAGCTTTTGAGAGAATTTGTTCTGCTTACCACGGGAGACAATCAACCATCCAGTCATACTAAGTTTAGAGACAAATAAGCTTCTAGGAGACTAGAGCAGGGACAGGTGTTCCCAAGAACTACAACATTGCCCTCTTTCCTGTTGCACAAGTTGGTTCTTTAATCACAGACAAAACATAGCACAGATCTCCAGGGTTTGCTTTATAAATATGAAGAGTAATGTAAATTATACACATGGCTTTTGCACAAGCTTTGATTATGGTAGATAGATAGATAGATAGATAGATAGATAGATAGATAGATAGATAGATAGATAGGTAGATAGATAGATATGTTTTCTGGTACTTTTAGATTGATGCAGCCAACTGGAAATTAAAACTTCCCTATCAACCTCTACCTCTCCTTCTGAAGCAACCTGAAGATATATTATATACTTTGACATCAGGGAGTAACAGCAGGTGGAAAGTTCTGAAAAGCTACTAAATGTCATTATTGTACTCTATTTCAGAAAATATTGACAATATAGAATTATTATTGGTTATCTCTAGCTGCAATTACCAGAAAGAAGGCAAAGACCTGGAGGTGGTCAAGTGTAAAGGAATGCATTATGCCTACATAAAGGGAAGCTGTTTCACAAATCAAAACAAAAAGCTACCTTAAACTTTTGAGCAAATGGTCTTAGTAGCTTCCACATCAAACTGCTTTATTAATATGTAGAAAAGATGAAAAAAAGAGAAAAAAGTGGCAAATTCTCAAGCCATCTTTCATACTCTAACCATGAAAACCGAATAGCTGAATTTGACTCAATCAGTTCATGAATAGAATGGAAATATGTCCTATATTTTGGCAGAAAGTTGTCTTTTGGCCTCTCTAAACATTCCCATGGTGCTCAAACAGGCATTTCTGGGGTCTGATTGTTGATTTTGAGAGATACATTGAAGATAACTGTATCTTCCATGAGGTACCATATGCACAGTGTATGATAACATGCCACATGAGGCTCAAGTACTTTACACAAAATAAGAGCATCTATTTGGTTGACATTGTACTCCTAAAGACCATGTCTGTCTTTTGCAATAGAGAATTATATCTGATTTCAAGTCATGGACAATAGTTTTATAATATATTTTATAATATATTCCAAAGTTTATTTGAATCCCTTGATTATTTTTGTACAATCCTCTTTTTTCTTCTTATTTTTCTGAGTTGATTTCTGTTCATATAAATTTAATTGTATATTGGTAAGTTTATTTTAAAAGTCCACTTTTTATTTAACTATTTATTTATTTAATAACTAATAACTATAAAAAGTCCACTATTTATTTATTTAATAACATGCTATTATTTTTTCACATTATACCTCCTGTCTACAATTATCTTTGAAACACAGTTGGTGATGCTAAACTGAAATGGATCTACATGTTACTATTTCACAGAAATGAAGGTGGTAGTAGGACAAATGAAGAAAAGATCTGAATAAAGTAATTAAAGACAATGCAAGAGGATAAAGAGCACAGAGAACTAAGATGATATGCCCTGCTCTGCCCACTGCTACCAGCACCCCTCATTTGCTGAGAGCATTGCCTTACTACTTTCCCAAGGTCATTGTTAGTTTTCCTCTCTGTAATTGACCTCAGAACTCCTCTAAGTCAGAAAAGAAAAAGGAGACTGTCATGTACTAAAATAAACCAGGAATATTTTACTTTATTAATTGAGTGCAGTAGTGCATACCTGTATTCTCAGCACTTTGGATCTGACGCAGGAGGAGCACAATTTCCAGTTCAGCCTGTACTACAGGATGAAACGCAATCTCTCATCTATCAATCTGTCTGTTTACTTAACTATCTGTCATCTACTTGCCTCTGTCTCTATCTGTCTGTCTGTCTGTCTGTCTGTCTGTCTGTCTATCTATCTCATGTATGTGTTAAGCTGTACCTATATTTAAATAGAAAATAAATGTACATATCCATACCATAGTTAGATGGCCACAAAATTATCTGAATGAATAAAATAATAGACTTCTTTGTCTTGCATTTTAAAAGTATTATTGTTTTTCTTCACTTTCTCAGAGCTACTTTCTTGTTTATGTTAGTGAAAGTTTGCTTTGATTTTGGAGTTCCTGTTGTCAAGGAAGGGAAGGAATAAAAAGAGAGAAAATTCAATGGATTCCAAACTAGAAAAATCCTATGTGAAGAAATAGAAGCAGCCCCCCTGCCTAGCCAGTTCTAGTTTAGTGAGTATCTGTATCCCAGTGGCCACACAGCTGCAGAGGCAGACCAATTGCAAACCAGTCAAGCACCTGAGGAAGAACTTATATCACCTTGGAAAAACATTTTATGAAATTAATTTCTTGTGACGGTGACTCCTGTGAAAATTATTGTACCCCAATTTCATTTATCCTGAAAGACAAAAATTCCATTGGCAACCTGGGGTCTCCTATGGCTCCAACAAAATTAGGTTTCTCCTTTTTATACAAATGATTCAGTTCTCTAAGAGAAGATTGTATATATGATCACTAACCTTAGACATGAAAGGGTAATTAGTTTAAGACACCTTCCCAGAACTGTACAACTGTTGAACTACAACCAAAGACATGCTGAACATCCCTGACTTGCTTACGAGGCACTGAAAGCACACGGAAATGTTATTCTCCAAAAGCCTGCAAGAAGCACATCCTTCCTAACAGAAGGGACCAGATGTTCTTTCTCTTGTGTCATTTTACTAAATGAGAAATGCACAGGAAATGCCCAAATTAGAGGACAATCCCTTCCTAAAGGGTGTGCCATGTAAACTGTATGCCAAGGATAGCAATCAACCATCTTCCCTAGATTCTTGCTCATAGTAGCATCTTACACCAATATCTTGGATTATTGTATGCAAGGAAATCATGATTAATTTCAACTACAATCCTGACTAATACAGTGATATGAGAGTAGAAAAATGATGTCAGCAATAAGAATGGAAGAAAGGTATAAGGAGACATGATACCTAAAAGCACAAACTCTGAAGTCATGCCATAGTATGACTATTCTGAGGGAGATAATTCCAAGCCCATCAGAAGAAAGGCAAGAAGTACACTCAATAACAAATATTTCCAGTGTGACCACATTTCAGACTGCACAGTGTTATTTGTAAATATCATCTTACCCTGGAAAGAAGTTCACTTTATCTTCTTCAGGCATTATCCCTTCCACTTTACCCTCATATATATTTTCTTTTTTTCTTTTTTTTAATTTTAGATATTTTCTTTATTTACATGCGAATTTCTCCATTCCCAGTTTCCCCTCCAAAAAACAAAAAAACAAACAAAAACAAACCCCTGTTGCCTCCCCCCTCCCCATGCCTGCCACCCCACCCTCTCTCACTTTCTGGCCCTGGCATTCCCCTACACTGGGGCACAGAACCTTCACAGGGCCGAGGTCACATATATTTTCGATGCACATCAAATGTCACAAACTCCAGTAATTTTATACGTCTGTGTGTCCTGATAACTTGTTCTAATATTATGGGCAATGATTTGAACTTTCCTTCCAAGATAAAGTGATAATAATTTTAGAGGATCTGATGTGTCATTTATTCATGGGTCTGCATGCCCAGAAGATATGGAGACCTCATAGCAAGCCTTGAAGCAGCTTATTCCACATGCCTTCTCCTACTCATGCAGACATCCTATGTAGCACATGAAATATTGGCTTATTGATGATAAGAGTACATGACTCTGAATACTACACAGAAGATACTCAAGAAGAGCTGATTGTGTGGCTGTATAATAGGGTTCATGGAGGTTCAAAGTTAAAAGGGAAAAAAGTAAACAAATTGTTCATTAAGTGGACTGGGAGAATAGTAGATACAGGTGCACCTGCAGCTGGATAATCAGTCGGGACCTGCGGATGGGGCAGGGATATTTTCTAAAAAAAATCACTTAGCAAACTAATGTCTGCAAAGTCCCTACAATTGAGATATGAACACAAGACTACAACAACAAAATAAACAAAAGGCTGACCCAAGCACACAACATTAGCTACTCTCAAGCACAGGCAAACATGAAGAGGGAACAATAATGACACCTCTCCAGTACAGGCAAACGACTAGAGGACTCAAGAATGAACCTTTTCATCTATAAAATTTGCTTTTATTTTTATCAAATCGAAAACGTGCAGTGTTACAACTGAAAAAAAAACAATTTAAATTTTTATTGTAGAAGAAATAGCAGTTGCATAGAAACCGAGAACATTTTTGGATAGGTTTTATTTACTCTGAGCCAAACACAATTTCAGGTACCAGAAACACTGCAGATATTGAAACAATGTCCCTAGCCTTAATGATTTTCTGGTGTCATTTAAGGGAATAGGGAAAGTCAATACACAAATGAAAATTAAAGGGTTACAAATCCTGTGAGTAAAACCTGAAGTTGGTGGGAGGCACTTTGGGCCTGTAATTTTATGCATGTCAATCAAAGAAGCTCACATTGCAAGAGTGATACTTGGCCTTTCTACCTCTCACTTCACCTAGGAGGAGGTTCTGCAGATCCACAGCCCTCTCTGCCTCTTCCTTGAAAGCAGAGAGCTTGCCTTTGGGAGTGCTCCAACCCAGAGACTCAGGTGAGATCTCCATTTTCTCTCCAGTGACCTTCTAAGGTGGGACCAGCCAGGAAGCACAGGCCTCAGAATCTGCAGGGGAGCCAGCACAGGATCCTTTCTACCTCCCTCTTCACCTAGGAAGAGGTTGTGCAGATCCACAGCCCTCTCTGCTACTTCCCTGCAAGTGGAGAGTCTGTCTCCAGGGTTTGTTCTGCCCCCAGGATGCAGGAGGGACAACAGATCCACAGCCCACTGCACACAGGTCTTATCTGAGGAGAGCTGATCTCCCAGAAGTGCTGACATAGGCCTATAGGCCCACAGGAGGAAGATGCTCCAGCCAGAGACAGCAAGAACATCTAACACCAGAGATCAACAGATGGCAAAAGGCAAACGCAAGAATCTTACCAACAGAAATCAAGACTACTTGGCTTTATCAGAACCTAGTACTCCAACCACAGCAAGTCCTGGATATCCCAAAACACCAGAAAAGCAAGATTTGGATCTAGAATCATATCTCATGATGGTGATAGAGGAATTTAAGAAGAGTATAAATAACACTCTTAAAGAAATACAGGAAAACACAGGTAAACAGGTTCAAGCCCTTAAAGAAGAATCACAAAAATCCCTTAAAGAATTACAGGAGAACACAAGTAAACAAGTAGATGTCCTTAAAGAGGAAACACAAAAAATCCCTTAAAGAATTATAAGAAAACACAAACAGGTGAAGGAACTGAACAAAACCATCTAGGACCTGAAAATGGAAGTAGAAACAGTTAAGAAATCACAAAGAGAGACAACTCTGGAGATAGAAATCCTAGGAAAGAAGTCAGGAACCATAGAAGCAAGAATCACCAACAGAATATAAGAGATCAAAGAGAGAATCTTAGGTGCAGAAGATACAATATAAAACATTGACACAACAGTCAAAGAAAACTCAAAATGCATAAAGCTCCTAACCCAAAACATCCAGGAAATCCACGACACAGGGAGAATACGAAACCTAAGGATAATAGGTACAGAAAAGAGTGAGGACCTCCAATTTAAAGGACCAGTAAATATCTTCAACAAAATTATAGAAAAAAACTTCCCTAACCTAAAGAAAGAGATGCCTATGAACATACATGAAGCGTATAGAACTCCAAATAGACTGGAGCAGAAAAGAAATGCCTTCTGCCACATAATAGTCAAAACACCAAATGCACTATATATATATATATATATATATATATATATATATATATATATATATATATATATACATATATATAAATATATATATGTATATATATGTACATATATATATTAAAAGCAGTGAGGGAAAAAGGTAAAGTAACATAAAAAGGCAGACCTATCAGAATTACACCAGACTTCTCGCCAGAGATTATGAAAGCCAGAAGACTATGGGTTTATGTCATATAGACCCTAAGAGAACCCAAATGTCAGCCCAGGCTACTATACCCAGCAAAACTCTCAATTACCATAGATGGAGAAACCAAAGCATTCCATGACAAAACCAAATTTATACAATATATTTCCACAAATCCAGCCTTTCAAAGAGTAATAAATGGAAACCTTAAACACAAGGAGGGAAACTACATCCTAGAAAAAGCAAAAAAGTAATTTTCCAACAAAATTAAAAGAAGATAGCCACATGAACAGATTTCCAACTCTAACAACGAAAATAACAGGAAGCAACAATTACCTTTCCTTAATATCTATTAATATCAATTGACTCAATTTCCCAATAAAAAGACATAGACTATCAGACTGGGTACGTAAACAGGACCCAACATTTTGCTGCATACAGGAAACCCACCTGTGTGACAAAGACAGACACTACTTCAGAATAAAAGGATGGAAAAAAATTCTCCAAGCCAATGGTCCCAAGAAAAAAGCTGGAGTAGCTATTCTAATATCGAATAAAATAGACTTTCACCCTAAAGTGATCAAAAAAGATAAGGAAGGACACTTCATATTCATCAAAGGTATGATCTACCAAGAGGAACTTTGAATTCTGAACCTCTATGCTCCAAATGCAAGGGCATCTACATTCATACAAAAAAACTTTACTAAAGCTTAAAGCACACATTGCACCGCACACAATAATAGTGGAAGATTTTAACACCTCACTCTCTGCAATGGACAGATCATGGAAACAGAAACTAAACAAAGACACATTGAGACTAACAGAAGTTATGAAACAGGTGGATTTAACCTGTTTGGATATCTACAGAATTTTTTATCCTAAAACATAAGGATATACGTTCTTCTCAGCACCTCATGGTACCTTCTCCAAAATTGACCATATAATTGGTCACAGATCAGGCCTCAACAGATACAAGAAGATTTAAATAATTCCTTGCATCCTATCAGATCACCATGGACTAAGGCTGCTCCTCATTAACAGCATAAACAGTAGAATTCCACACATATGTGGAAGCTCAACAATGCTCTATTCAATGACAACTTGGTCAAGGAAGAAATAAAGAAAGAAATTAAAGACTTTCAAGAGTTTAATGAAAATGAAGCCACAAAATACCCAAACTTATGGGACACAATGAAAGCAGTCTTAAGAGGAAAACTCATAGGTTTAAGTGCCTCCAAAAAGAAACTGGAGAGAGCATGCACCAGAAACTTGACAGCACACCTGAAAGCACTAAAACAAAAATAATCAAATTCTCCCAAGAGGAGTCAAAGGCAGGAAATAATCAAACTCAGAAATCAACCACCTAGAAACAAAAGGAAATATACAAAGAATCAAACAAACCAGGAGCTGGTTCTTTGAGAAAATCAACAAAATAGATAAACCCTTAGCCTGACTAATTAGAAGGCACAGAGATATTATCCTAATTAACAAGATCAGAAATGAAAAGGGAGACATAATAACAGACACTGAAGAAATCCAAAAAATCATGAGAACCTACTACAAAAGCCTATACTCAACAAAACTGGGAAGCCTGGATGAAAAGGAGAATTTTCTAGACAAATACTAGATAACAAAGTTAAATCAAGATCAGATCAATGATCTAAACAGTCCCTTATCTCCTAATGAAATAGAAACAGTCATTAATAGTCTGCCAACCAAAAAAAGCACAGGACCAGATGGATTTTATACAGTTTTATCAGACCTTCAAAGAAGACCTAATACTAATACTCCTCAAACTATTCCACAAAATAGAAACAGAAGGTATTCTACCTAATTCGTTCTATGAAGCCAAAATAACTCTTATACTTAAGCCACACAAAGGCCGAACAAAGAAAGAAAACTTCAGACCAATTTCCCTTATGAATATTAATGCAAAAATACTCAATAAAATTCTTGCAAACCAAATCCAAGAACATATCAAAATTATCTTCCATCATGATCAAGTAGGTTTCATCTCCAGGATGCAGGGATGGTTCAATATATGGAAATCCATCAATGTAATCCACTACATAAACAAACTTAAAGAAGAAAAACATATAATCATCTCATTAGATTCTGAGAAAGCATTTGACAAAATCCAACATCCCTTCCTGATAAAAGTCTTGGAAAGTTCAGGAATTCAAGTCTCATATTTAAACACAGTAAAAGCAATATACAGCAAACCATTAGCCAACATCAAACTAAATGGAGAGATACTTTAGTGCCATCCCACTAAAATCAGGGACTAGACAAGGCTGCCCACTCTCTTCCTACCTATTCAATAGTGTACTTGAAGTCCTAGCCAGAGAAATAAGACAACAAAAGGAGATCAAAGGGATACAAATTGGAAAGTAAGAAGTCAAATTATTACTATTTGCTGCTGATATGATAGTATACTTAAGTGACCCCAAAAATTCCACCAGAGAGCTCCTAAACCTGATAAACAACTTCAGCAAAGTAGCTGGATATAAAATTAACTCAAGCAAATCAGTGGCCTTCCTCTATACAAAGGATAAAAAGGCTGAGAAAGAAATTAGGGAAACAACACCCTTCACAAATAATATAAAATACCTTGGTGTGACTCTAACTAAGCAAGTAAAAGATCTGTTTGACAAAAACTTCAAGTCTCTGAAGAAGGAAATTGAAGAAGATCTCAGAAGATGGAAAGATCTCCCATGCTCGTGGATTGTCAGGATTAATATAGTGGTATAGTAAAAATGGCCATCTTACTGAAGGCAATCTACAGATTCAATGGAATCCCCATCAAAATTCCAACTCAATTCTTCACAGACTTAGAAAGAACAATTTGCAAATTCATCTGGAATAACAAAAAAACCAGGATAGCCAAAACTATTCTCAACAATAAAGGAACCTCTGGTAGAATCACCATCGCAGACCTTAAACTGTACTACAAAGCAACTGTGAGAAAAACTGCATGGTATTAGTACAGTGACAGGCAGGTATATAGATGGAATAGAATTGAAGACCCAGAAATGAACCTGCCACGCACACTTTGCGTGTCAGCAGTATTTGAGGCGTAAACTTCAAGGAAAGTCAGTCTTCTGCCTCCGCATTGTCGCCTGGCACCCCAAACTCAGAGGTAGCCCAAATATGTCCTCGTACTTGTGTGCTAGGGGCCCACCAAGATATCATTTCTTAACAGCTAGAAAAAGAAAATTCGTACATTGCTCTCTGACCTTCACCAATGTTCCAACGTCCTAGTCAAACCCTGGCTTGGAATGTTAAGCCATTCAAATTAATTGCCTCCAGCATTGTGGTTAGGGCATTAAAGCTTACAGAAAGAGAGATAGCATAGAGCATTAAGTATTCTAGATGCAGCAGTCTGCATTCAACATTCGGACTCGCTCACACTCGGACTAGAACCAGAACTTAGGTGGACTGGGACTTAGATTAATGCAGTCCGTAGCCCCCCAGGCCCAGGGCGCTGGGCCCGGGGGGTTGCAGCACTAGTTGAGATTCAAGAGAGTGAGCATTTGAGATTCAAGCATTCACCATTGAAGATTTGAGATTTGAGCCTCTACCCTCCTGGCTCACGTACCCACAGCCCCCCAGGACTCCGACCCAGCCCATGTGGCCAGAGCATGTTCGGAGCCCAGGGGTGCTGCGCCAGTCCAGGGGAAATGGCTAATGTTTTAGATCCAGTGTGTTTTAGATGGCCTAAGATGTACCTCAACTACTGAGCTGCCAGATTTTTTCATTTCTCTCTTTTGCAATGATTATAAAAGCCTCATGTCATTTTTGAGAAATACACTCAGACCTTACACCACTCATGTTGAGTCTGTTTGTTAAAGCCGAATCCCGTGCACACCGGGCCAGAACCCATCATCCCGCGGAACAAGGGACCCCATAAGAAACCTCAGTATGTGGCATGAACCCAAAAACCTATGGCCTCTTGATGTTTGACAAAGGAGCTAAAATCATCCAGTAGAAAAAAGACAGCATTTTCAACAAGTGGTGCTGGTCCATTGGCGGTTACCACTTAGAAGAAGGGAAATTGATCTATTCTTATCTCCTTGTACAAATCTCAAGTCCAAGTGGATCAAGGACCTCCACATAAAACCAGATACACTCAAACTAATAGAAAAGGAAGTGGGGAAGAGCCTCAAGCCCATAGGCACAGGTGAAAATTTCCTGAACAGAACAAGCATCTTATGCTCTAAGATCAAGAATTGACAAATGGGACCTCATGAAGTTGCATTGCTTCTGTAAGGCAAAAGACACTGTCAATAGGACAATACGGCAACCAACAAATTGGGAAAAGATCTTTACCAATGCTATATCTGATAGAGGGCTAATATCCAATGTATTCAAAGAACTCAAGAAATTAAACTTCAGAAAAGCAAATAACCCTATTAAAAATGGAGTATAGAGCTAAACAAAGAATTCTCAACTGATGAACACCGAATGACTGAGAAGCACCTAAAGAAATGTTCAACATCCTTAGTCATCAGGGAAATGCAAATCAAAACAACCCTGAGATTCCACCTCACACCAGTCAGAATGGCTAGGATAAAAAACTCAGGTGACAGCAGATGCTGGAGAGGTTGTGGAGAAAGAGGAACACTCCTTCATTCCTGGTGGCATTGCAAGCTGGTACAACCACTCTGAAAATCAGTTTGGCGGTTCCTCAGGAAATTGGACATAGTTCTACCAGAGGACCTAGCTCTACCACTCCTGGGCATATACCCAGAAGATGCTCCAAGATGTAATAAGGACACATGCTCCACCATGTTCATAGCAGCCTTATTCATAATAACCAGAAACTGGAAACAATCCAGATGTCCCTCAACAGAGGAATAGACACAGAAAATGTGGTACATGTACACAATGGGGTACTCCTCGGCTATTAAAATCAATGAATTTAGGAAATTCTTGGTGAAATGGATGGACCTAGAGAATATCATCCTGAGTAAGGTAACCCAATCATAAAAGAACACACTTGGTATGCACTCTATGATAAGTGGATATTAGCCTAGAAGATCGGAATACACAAAGTACAAACCACAAACCATAAGAAACTCAAGAAGAAGGAAGCCCAAAGTGAGGACACTTCATTCCTTCTCAAAAGGGTGAACACAATACCCATGGAAGTAGTTGTAGAGGCTAACTATAGAGCAGAGACTAAAGAACAGACAATTCAGAGAGTGATTCAGCTGGGAATCCTTCCTATATTTAATTCTAGCATCTAGACACTATTGTGGATGCCAACAAGTGTTGGATGATGGGAGCCTGAGATGGCTTTCTCCTGAGAGGCTCTGACAATGCTCTACTGGTGCAGAAGTAGAGGCTCACAGCCATCCATTGGAGTGAATAGAGGGTCCTCAATGAAGGAGCTAAAGAAAGGACCTAAGGAGCTGAAAGGTTTGCAGCCCCTTAGTAAGAACAACAATATGAACTAACTAGTATCCTCAGAGCTCCCAGGGACTAAAACTCCAACCAAAGAGTACACATGGGGGGACTCATGGCTCCAGCAGCATGTGCATAGCAGAAGATGGTCTAGTTGGTCATCAATGGGAGTAGAGGACCTTGGC
Organism: Mastomys coucha; assembly: GCF_008632895.1. Taxonomy (NCBI): domain Eukaryota; kingdom Metazoa; phylum Chordata; class Mammalia; order Rodentia; family Muridae; genus Mastomys; species Mastomys coucha. The sequence continues at coordinate 6,749,407 of NW_022196906.1, forward strand.
CCTGTGAAGGCTCAATGCCCCAGTGTAGGGGGAATGCCAGGGCCAGGAAGTGGGAGAGAGTGGGGTAGTGAGCAGGGGAAGCGGGGAGGGAACAGAGGATTGTTTTAGTTTTGGGTTTTTTTATTTTTTTTCTTATTTTATTTTATTTTATTTTTACTTTTTCTTTTGGAGGGGAACCTGGGAAAGGAGATATTGTAAATAAAGAAAAAATCTAATAAAAAAATAAAATAAAATAAAAAAGAAAGAGTGATACTTGGTTAGTAACCTAAAGCTAGAGCAGAACAAGACCTGGGTACCTCAAGATTGTCAAGAACCCCAAGATTGTGTTGTCAGAACATAGAGGATGAATTTCTTATCAGATTTTCTCACTCCTTTATAAGCTATTATGAAGGAGAAATATGAAAAAGGATGTGTTTTGATCAGTTTTGTCCACACCCTGAAGAATAATTAAAATAACATAGATAGGCATTAATCATGCTACTTTCAAAACTGTTACAGATCTCTTGTAGATGCTCACACAGAACAAAGCAGATACACATATTTTAATTTTCAATTATTTAGTAGTAGCAACTTTGGCTTTAGAAACAAAATATAGTCACCAAGTTGTGACTTAATAGTAACCACCCAGAGTGGTTGTTAAAAATGCACCCTGAAAGTTTTGGCAAAGTAAAAATAATTTGATTTGAGACTTTAGGATTTAACTGAAAAGGAGCCACTGAAAATAGAATGACCTCTTGGGTTCCCTCCACAGATTTCAAGAAAATATTTTTTCAGTTACTCTCAGTTGACAACTGTTTTCTTACCATGAAATACTCAGTTAAATGTAAATAAATTCTTAATCATAAAAACCCTCCAATGGAGGAGTTGGGGGAAGGACTGGAGGAGCTGAAGGGGCTTTATGTGGCATCAATGGGAGGGGAGGCCCTTAATCCTGTGAAGGCTTGATGCCCCAGTGTAGAGGAATGCTAGGATGATGAGACAGGAACAGAATAGGGGGTGGGGGAACATCTTCATAGAAGCAAGGTAAGGGGAACACAATGGGGGGTTTACCTAAGGAAAACTGGGAAATGGGATAACATTTGAAATATAAACAAATAAAATATCCAATTAAAAAAACCCTTTTTATCAGAATTTCCATGTGCTGGATCTGCACATGTCATCAGTATGCACAACTGTTCCAAAGCCAAGTGGCAGATGCACCATGCTGATGAGAATGTCTTCCTGCCTGCTGCCCTGCACTTCATAACTCAATTCACAACACCCCATCAGTTACAAAATGCTTCATTGGCATGGCGTCTTCTACCAGTGGCCAAATGCTAGGCTCCTAAATTCACACTAACATGATAGCCAGACAGCCTTTGACTGTGATGGTTTGACTCCATAGCAGACCATTTCAAATAATGTTTGTCTCAGAAGGGTTCAAGAGGCAATAAACAATGTGATGGTTAGTTTTATCAACCTGACAGAAGCTGGCATCATGTGGGAGATAGGTCTTAAGTCCTGACGGTGAAGGGTGGTCTGACTGCATTGATTGAGGCATGAAGAAATGGCACGGTGGGTGGTTCATTCTCTAGCTAGTCTCCATGGCTATTTAGGAGGAGAAAGAGGGCCAGGCAGCAAGCATCCTTCACTCTCAACCCCTGAAAATGAATGCAATGTGACCAGCTGCTTCAGCTCCTGTTGCCCCCGCTTCCCCCACCTAATACACTGTACTCTTTAATTGTAAGCAGAAATAAATCCTTGCACCTTTAATTTGTTTGTTTTACTTTGTCAAACGAGTAAAAGAAAGACAAATTACACTGTTCAAATGAACTGACTCTCTCCAAGGAAACACTTCCAGGTCAATGTCTGATCTTACTGACCCCATGAAATTCAAATGCAGCTACAATTCTTTCTGTACCGAGCCACCATAGGCAATGCTGAGAAATCAGTACCCCCCACCCTCCCTGGCACTGTCTCCCTCCTCACCGTGGACCATGAGAAAGCATGCCACAAGCACACCACGCAGTACTTAAACATTTTCTTTTCCCTTGTATTCCTTTTTCATAATCAAATCAACCCGTTTTACTCCTTCGGTTTCACAGTTCTGAATATTTCAGGAATCTTGTCAGTTCATTACAGTTGCTGCCATTATCTGAGAGAAATAAGCCTCGGAACTATATGCTCACTTTACCTAGGTTCATCCTCTGTGAATCTCTAGACACAAATAAACATAAAACTAAACATAATCATGTTAAGTACTCTGTCTATCTATTATCTATGTATCTATCCTCTATCTATCTATCTATGTATTTGTCTATCTATCTATCTATCTATCTATCTATCTACCTACCTATCTACCTACCTACCTACCTACCTACCTACCTCTCCCTTTACACTGGGTATCTCTTTTTTATGTAGGACTAAGATTCAATAAGATTAAGATAAAAGTTGATTTCAAAACTTATATTCAGTTTCCTGTGTCCACAATTTTCTCTTTTGAAACATGAAAATGAAAGAAATATAATGCTTATGAATGACAACATTTAAGAAGCCAGAGATGACCACTGTGTTGGGAAGGGGCCACTGTGTATACTCATGGTGGCCCCACAGCCTCTTGTGGCCCAAATTCTTGTTATTTTCATGTCCTGCTCCAGTTAGTTTGGCCCATTTTTTTCTTCACATGCCTAGTACTTTTTACTAGGTATAATTAACAATAGTGAGAATCATGATGCCCTGTGTAGTTATTATTCTATGCTGCTTATTGAATGACACATGCAATTAAACTGCAGTTTGGCTGTTATATCTTGTTAGTGGAAGAAGATTAAAGAAATCTGAACTCATTTTTTTTTTTTAATCATAGTATCACTTTGTTCCAACTGCTCAAAACCATAGTTAGAAGTAGCATGGTGCATTTACTGTTTCTGGCAGTTCCACCATATTGGGGGTAGCAGTTTTTCATATGGTATCAATGTTTATATTTTAACTATTTAAACCACCATAATTGATGTAGTAATTTAAAAATAAAATGCATAAAATCAAAAGTGCAACAAATATAAACATTCATGGGTGTTTGGAATAACATTACTATCAAGACTTTATACCTAACAAATTCTGTTATGAAAGTCAAAATAGTCAGAGAATGTGGCAACATACACAGAGCCTGCAGAGATCCAAGCCAGATAGAGTCTAGGGGCTGAGAGTGAAAAATGGCCACAAGCTCCTTTCTCTAAACAAGGTGCTATCTCCAACTGAAAACCACCTGCTAAAGAAAAACTAGTTCCATTAGAGTTTGTTGTGGTTTTAATATGTTTGGCCCAGGGAGTATCACTATTTGGAGATGTGACCTTATTGGAGTGCAGGTATGGCCTTGTTGGAGGAACAAGGTATGGCCTTGTTGGTGTCACTGTGTGGGTGGCATTTGAGTGCTCCTTTCTAGCATCCTGAGGATGTCAATCTTCTCTTTACCTTAGAACAAGATGTTGAACTCTCAGCTTCTCCCGCTCCATGCCTGACTGAATGCTGCCATGCTCCTGCCTTGATGATAATGGACCGAACCTCTGAACCTGTAAGCCAGCCCCAATTAAATGTTCTTAGAAGAATTGCCTTGATCATGGTGTCTTTTCAGGTGTCTTTCAGAGCAGTAAAACCCCAACTAAGACACAGTCTCCCTGGATATTCACACCACTTTTAAGGGCAGGCCCCATGCCCAGCAGTAGATGGCCAACACAAAATGAAGTTAATGGTAGTTTTTGAGAAATTTGGTTTCACATTGCTTTGTTTGGGCAGTTTTTACCTTAATAAGGCTTTTGCTTACATAGAATTGTGTCCAATTTTGTGGTTTTATGGTGTGTGTGTGTGTGTGTGTGTGTGTGTGTGTGTGTGTGTGTGCGTGTGTTTTCTGGACTTTTTTTCTTTTGTTGTTGTTATTAATTCAATCAAATTTTAAAATTGTTGTCACTCTTTTTGGGTGAAGACTACAATTTAAAACTGTGATTTCAGTGTTTCAACCCTGAATTTTCTAATACCTAAGTCCCACCAAGTTTTCTCAGTTAAAAACTGTTATCCAATTGAGAAATTCTCTAAATTTATAGGATAAACTTGAGTTTGAAGACATACAATTGAATGATATAAATTTTCTCTTTCAAATGTTGTTACATGTTAAAAGAATACTGTCTTACCCTGTGTTCAGTCCCACCACAACAAATACACAAGTAAATTTGAATTTGCATATACTATATATTATAATGTATCATTGAAATGAACTTTATTTGTTCTCCCATTTAAAAAGCCTTTTTCTAGAAGCTACCACGAAACTTCAAATTGTATTTTATTTTTATGACAGTGGTGTGCTGGAAGATTACTCTGCAATACAATTAATTTCTCTATAATAGCGTTTTGTGTGATTATGGAAATATACTGAACCAGAATGGTTTCTTTCAGTAAGACTTGTCTCATGTAATTCTGGAGCTTCCCAGACCTAAAGTCACTATTCATAATAAGGGAATGGAATTTTAATTTTAATTGTCTAAACATACCCCTTTGGATCATGGTAGTCATAGGAAACAGCACAATTGGACGGAAAACTACAAGACTGGTCACAGTAAGACACTAAGGAGCTGGGAAAAGCCACCTTTACAGTACTGTAAAAGGACAAGGGAGGACTGGCTAGGGAGAGGAAAGACAGGAAGAATACATTCACTGCGGAAAGAAATTTACACACAAAAAAATAAATTGATGCATATAAAAAGGCTCATGGATAAGGAAAACTGAAAAAGAATGGAGAATTTAGATGTTTACATATATTTTCAGAACACTTATAAATGTAAGAGCAACTGATTTAAGAATACACAAGTAGATTGTATAGAAATTCAAACAGCACACCACTACCTTCAATGCCATGATTTTGTAAAATATAGGTAAACACTGGAAATTGTGCATTAGAAATGTTAGAGGCCACCTTTAATCGCACACAGTAGTGTGAACCTTTAATCACGCACAGTGTTGTGAACCCACAGCCCTGCACTTGGGAGATTATGAAGAAAGATTATGACAAGGAGAGGCTAGTCAGATCTACAGAGAGACACACTTTCCAAGAAACAAAGAGACACAAAAAGATAGGAGATGGACAGACAATGTGCTTGCAATACCTGAAGGAGTTAGAAGAGGAAATAGGGAGGGAATGTGGCCCAAATACATTATACACATATTATTTTCAACTAATAATTTTAAAACAGTAAATATTTAAAATATTTAATCCAAATTGGATAATAATTGTGCATTAAAATATCCTGTGTACATAAATTTGCTTCAAAATTGCTTATCAGCCAGGTACGGATGTTCATTTGGCTTAAATTCCAGCATTTAGAGGGCAGAGGCACACATATTTCTGTGAATTTGAGGCCCACCTGGTCTACATAATGAATTTTGGGGCAGACATGTAGACCCAGTCTCAAAACTAACCATAACCAAATATTTAAACAAAATAGGCAAACAAAAACTATGAAGAATATTAGTATCTCAATTTTGTGTTTTGTATGGACATCCATACCTAACTTCCTCTTTTCCTGCTCTCGTACTTGCAAACTCATGTCTTGATCATTCAGACAGAAAACTTTCCAGGATCAAAATTCCAAATCAAGAGTGTTCTACTAATAACCACTAGGTAAGGAGATTTATTTTAGACATGAGAAGAAGTAAAGAAGTTCTGTGATTCCCAAATAACATGTTCCATTCTCTCCAGTTAAATTTCAATTAGATACACATGCATGCGCACACACACACACACACACACACACACACACACACACACACACACACACACTGGCACTCCCCCACACACATACACACTGGCAAGAGATGATCATTAGGAAACCTAGAAAGTTACTCTGACATTAAATATCAAAGCTATCAAAATACAACATTTCACTAATAAATGTGCATTACCTAGTTTTTCAGGGTAAAATGTGATATAAAGCTCCATTTAACTGCTCAAGTGCATGTAGTTCCATATATGTATTGGTAATAGAATAGTGAAATTTGCAGACCTACATTTCCATATAACATTATATTAGAAAAGAATGCCCACTGGAACTTAATGACCTTCCAATGCTTTCTTCACAGATGCAGAAATTATAATAATTGACAAAGAAAAGGTGAAAATCAATTTAGAGAAATAAAGGCTTTTCTTTATATACCATATTTTCAACCTGAATCTTAATAAGTGGGTTCTCTTAGGCCCAGAACTGCAGACCTCTGTGCACTAGTCTCTCACATAGAGATTCAAATAAGAGTGTAAGTTGTTTTTATACTGTGCAGTAACCATATTTAAAAATGGGTGCAAGAAAGCTCTCAAATCCTAAGATTATGGAGTACTCCAGATCTACCATTTTGGTGTATTCAGGTTCGTATTCATTCTTTGTGGAAGTGAATTTGAGCATTTCTAATACTCACTACCTTTGAGGTTGTCCTGAAAGGCCACAGAGCACATAAAATTTCCATTTTCCTTCTCTGTTTCCAGAGAAGGAAACAGGCAGCCATCTCATTAGGCAGATTACTGAAGAAAAGTACATCACAATGTGTCTATGAAGCATAACTGCCTACCCACATCACCCACGCTTACCTTATGACCTGCATATTCTGAACAGGTCTTTTAAATGCTGTATAAATTATTTTTCCTTGGTAAGAAGCAATATGTAACCAGAACATTCTCATAAGGCAATATGTAACCAGAACTATCCACAGAAAGCAAAATTTATGAGGCAATAATTGCTACCAACATTTAGAATGATTGTTATGCAGAAAAGATACCCTCCTCTGAAGCCAGCTTCTTCTCTTATGCTGAGAGTTTCAGCGTTCTTGGTATCTCACTGGAATATAGCATCCAGGTTTTATTCAATGTTCCACAACCACGTAACTTCTGTCCAGTTCCATATATTTTCTTTATATTCTTTTCAGGTTGGTACTAGAAAGACTAAAAATGTTACTTTGTAAGTTATTGTGGGAGAAAAAAAAAGACATAAATTATGCACCACACCCAGTTTTAACGATCTGTGTGGCTGTCAAATCTTTAAAATGTGTTCTACACAACAATTTTGTTTTATTTTTCACATCAGTTTTTGCTCAAATATTTGTGCTGAGTGCATCCTAATATGGTTATTTCAAAGAAAGGTAAAGAATATTTTTGATCAAGTGCACAAGTGTGATCTCTTGTTAAATAAAAACACCATACTGCTTCCAAGTTCCAGTATTATAGTATTCTCTGCCTTTTTTGTTTTTCATTATAAAGTGAAGTAGTCTGACAAGCAGATTGCCTTTGTGTATCTATATTTCACTTATGCTCACTGGTATGAAAAAACCTATAAAAAGCAACTTCTCACTTAAATCATGAATGCCCAGTACATCAAGAGGGGGGAATCCAGTGTTAGGAGGAGGCTAAAAGACTGGGAGGCAAGTGTTCCTGGAGGGTCCACTCCGAGGCTAACATGTGGAGTTGGAGGCAAGCACCGGGAAGTGTTCAACAGCTGAGCCTACACAGGTCACCAGTTAACTTTCATCCATTAGCAGTCTGAAAATAGAAGCATCAGACATTAGTAATGCTCTATTCATGCTGTAGCAAACCAGTGTCTTCATTCCAGAAATTTAATTTTCATCTGAAATTTTTCTCAGGTAAACTATATATATATGGAAGATCTTGCATATAATCCCACAGATTAGCAAGGTGACACAAAATGAGGGAGGGGGAGGGAACAGGGGTTTGTTTTAGTTTTTGATTTTTCTTTTTTTTTTTTTT